>NC_044912.1:8514822-8814822 GCF_001633185.2 Quercus lobata
TTTCAAAGCGATTAAGTCTCGTTAATAACTTGCCACCAACGTATTTATTACCCAAAACTTGATTTTGAGATGATTATCCTCGTGTTATAGGAAAAATGTTTCCAGTCCAAATTCGGGAACAAAACATTAGACTTCTACTTTTAAGCCCTTCTATCGGCTCATTATTGGAATCCATATTTCGGGTAACTCGCTGGGCCAAATACAAAAAACTATAACTCTCAAGATTTCCATCGAAAACATATGAAATTTGTGTTCAAATTCAAGCTCTGAATGTGAACTTTCTAAAATAGTAAGACCGCGTTAAAGAATTCCTTAACGTTTAAATGTTATTGTTGAAACTTTGACCGAAGTTCACTTTCCTACGCATTTTGAAAGCGATTAAGGCTCGTTAATAACTTGCCACTAACGTATTTTTTACCCAAAATTTGATTTTTAGATGAGTGCTCTCGCGATATAGAAAAGATATTTTGAAGCCAATTTGGGAACAAAACATTAGACTTCCGTTTTTACGCCCATCTATCGGATTGTAATTGGAATCCCTATTTCTGGTAATTTGCCGGGTGAAATAAAAATGGCAATAACTCCTTGGTTTCTATCTAAAAATACAAAATTTGTGGTTAAATTATCTTTGAATGTGGATTTCTAATACAAAAGACCGCCTCTAAGATGACTTACTGTTCAAAAGTTATTTGTCCGAAACGGTGACCGTAGGCACTTTCTACGTTTTTCAAAAGCGATTAAGTCTCGTAATAAACTTGCCACCAACGTATTTATTACCCAAACTTGATTTGAGATGATTCTCCTCGTGTTATAGGAAAAATTTTCCAGCCCAAATTTCGGCGAACAAAACACTTAGACTTCCACTTTTAACCTTCTATAGACCATTATTGGAATTCCATATTTAGGGAACTCGCTGGGCCAAATACAAACAACTATAACTCTCAAGATTTCCATCGAAACATATGAAATTTGTGTTCAAATTCAAGCTCTGAATGTGAACTTTCTAAAACAGTGAGACCGCGTTAAAGAATTCCTTAACGTTTAAATGTTATTGTCGAAACTGTGACCGAAGTTCACTTTCTTACGCATTTTGAAAGCGATTAAGGCTCGTTAATAACTAGCCACTAACGTATTTTTTTACCCAAAATTTGATTTTTAGATGAGTGCTCTCGCGATATAGAAAAGATATTTTGAAGCCAATTTGGGAACAAAACATTAGACTTCCATTTTTACGCCCATCTATCGGATCGTAATTTGAATCCATATTTCTGAATTTGCCGGGTGAAATAAAAAATGGCAATAACTTCCTTGGATTTTACTAAAAAATACAAAATTTGTGTTCAAATTATGCTTTGATGTGGACTTTCAAATACAATAAGAACCGCGTCTAAGAATCTCCTACTGTTCAAAGTTATTGTCCGAAAACGGTGACCGTCAGGTCAACTTTTCTACGTGTTTTCAAAGCGATTAAGTCTCGTAATAACTGCCACCAACGTATTTATTACCCAAAACTTGATTTTGAGATGATTATCCTCTTGTTATAGGAAAAATGTTTCCAGCCCAAATTCGGGAACAAAACACTAGACTTCCACTTTTAAGCCCTTCTATCACCTCATTATTGGAATCCATATTTCGGGTAACTCGCTGGGCCAAATACAAACAACTATAACTCTCAAGATTTCCATCGAAAACATATGAAATTTGTGTTCAAATTCAAGCTCTGAATGTGAACTTTCTAAAACAGTAAGACCGCGTTAAAGAATTCCTTAACGTTTAAATGTTATTGTCGAAACTGTGACCTAAGTTCACTTTCCTACGCATTTTGAAAGCGATTAAGGCTCGTTAATAACTAGCCACTAACGTATTTTTTAACCAAAATTTGATTTTTAGATGAGTGCTCTCGCGATATAGAAAATATATTTTGAAGCCAATTGGGGAACAAAGCATTAGACTTCCGTTTTTACGCCCATCTATCGGATTGTAATTTGAATCCCTATTTCTGGTAATTTGCAGGGTGAAATAAAAATGGCAATAACTCCTTGGATTTCTATCTAAAAAATACAAAATTTGTGTTCAAATTTATGCTTTGAATGTGGACTTTCTAATACAATCAGACCGCGTCTAAGAATTCCTTACTGTTCAAAAGTTATTGTCGAAACGGTGACCGTAGGTCAATTTTCTACGTGTTTTCAAAGCGAATAAGTCTCGTTAATAACTTGCCACCAACGTATTTATTACCCAAAACTTGATTTTGAGATGATTATCCTCGTGTTATAGGAAAAATATTTCCAGCCCAAATTCGGGAACAAAACATTAGGCTTCTACTTTTAAGCCCTTCTATCGGCTCATTATTGGAATCCATATTTCGGGTAACTCGCTGGGCCAAATACAAACAACTATAACTCTCAAGATTCCATCGAAAACATTGAAATTGTGGTTCAAATTCAAAGCTCTGTAATGTGAACTTTCTAAAACAGTGAGACCGCGTTAAAGAATTCCTTAAACGGTTAAATGTTATTGTCCGATACTGTGACACGAAGTTCACTCCTTACGCATTTTGAAAGCGATTAAGGCTCGTTATTAACTAGCCACTAACGTATTTTATCCCAAAATTGTGATTTAGATAGTGCTCTCGCGAATAGAAAAATATATTTTGATAAGCCATTGGGGAACAAAGCATTGACTCCGTTCTTACGCCATTCTATCGGTTGTAATTTGGAATCCCTATTTTTTTGGTAATTTGCCGGGTGAAATAAAAATGGCAATAACTCCTGGATTTCTATCTAAAAATACAAATTGTGTTCAAAATTATATGCTTTGAATTGGACTTTCTAATACAATCAGAACCGCGTCTAGAATTCCCTTACTGTTCAAAAGTTATTGTCGAAACGGTGACCGTAGTTCACTTTTCTTCGTGTTTTCAAAGCGATTAAGTCTCGTTAATAACTTGCCACCAACGTATTTATTACCCAAAACTTGATTTTGAGATGATTATCCTCGTGTTATAGGAAAAATATTTCCAGCCCAAATTCGGGAACAAAACATTAGACTTCTACTTTTAAACCCTTCTATCGGCTCATTATTGGAATCCATATTTCGGGTAACTCGCTGGGCCAAATACAAACAACTATAACTCTCAAGATTTCCATCGAAAACATATGAAATTTGAGTTCAAATTCAAGCTCTGAATGTGAACTTTCTAAAACAGTGAGACCGCGTTAAAGAATTCCTTAACGTTTAAATGTTATTGTCGAAAGTGTGACCGAAATTCACTTTCCTACGCATTTTGAAAGCGATTAAGGCTCGTTAATAACTAGCCACTAACGTATTTTTTACCCAAAATTTGATTTTTAGATGAGTACTCTCGCGATATAGAAAAGATATTTTGAAGCCAATTGGGGAACAAAGCATTAGACTTCCGTTCTTACGCCCATCTATCGGATTGTAATTGGAATCCCTATTTTTGGTAATTTGCCGGGTGAAATAAAAATGGCAATAACTCCTTGGATTTCTATCTAAAAAATACAAATTTGTGTTCAAATTTATGCTTTGAATGTGGACTTTCTATACAATAAGACCGCGTCTAAGATTCCTTACTGTTCAAAAAGTTATTGTCGAAACGGTGACCGTAGGTCACTTTTCTCGTGTTTTCAAAGCGATTAAGTTCTCGTTAAATAACTTGCCACAACGTATTTTTTACCTAAAACTTGATTTTGAGATGATTAGCCTCGTGTTATAGGAAAAATGTTTCCAGCCCAAATTCGGGAACAAAACATTAGACTTCCACTTTTAAGCCCTTCTATCGGCTCATTAATGGAATCCATATTTCGGGTAACTCGCTGGCCCAAATACAAACAACTATAACTCTCAAGATTTCCATCGAAAACATATGAAATTTGTGTTCAAATTCAAGCTCTGGATGTGAACTTTCTAAAACAGTGAGACCTGTGCGTTAAAGATTTCCTTACGTGTAAATGTTATTGTCGAAACTGTGACCGAGTTCACTTTCCTACGCATTTTGAAAAGCGATTAAGGCTCTAATAACTAGCCAACTAACGAATTTTTACCCAAAATTGATTTTAGATGAGTGCTCTCGCGATATAGAAAAGATATTTTGAAGCCAATTTGGGAACAACACATTAGACTTCCGTTTTTACGCCCATCTATCGGATCGTAATTGGAATCCCTATTTCAGGTAATTTGCCGGGTGAAATAAAAATGGCAATAACTCCTTGGATTTCTATCTAAAAAATACAAAATTTGTGTTCAAATTTATGCTTTGAATGTGGACTTTCTAATACAATAAAACCGCATCTAGGAATGCCTTACTGTTCAAAAGTTATTGTCGAAACGGTGACCGTAGGTCACTTTTCTACGTGTTTTCAAAGCGATTAAGTCTCGTTAATAACTTGCCACCAACGTATTTATTACCCAAAACTTGAATTTGAGATGATTATCCTTGTGTTATAGGAAAAATGTTTCTAGCCCAAATTCGGGAACAAAACATTAGACTTCTACTTTTAAGCCCTTCTATCGGCTCATTATTGGAATCCATATTTCGGGTAACTCGCTGGGCCAAATACAAAAAACTATAACTCTCAAGATTTCCATCTAAAACATATGAAATTTGTGTTCAAATTCAAGCTCTGAATGTGAACTTTCTAAAACAGTAAGACCGCGTTAAAGAATTCCTTAACGTTTAAATGTTATTGTTGAAACTGTGACCGAAGTTCACTTTCCTACGCATTTTGAAAGCGATTAAGGCTCGTTAATAACTAGCCACTAACGTATTTTTTACCCAAAATTTGATTTTGAGATGAGTGCTCTCGCGATATAGAAAAGATATTTTGAAGCCAATTTGGGAACAAAACATTAGACTTCCGTTTTTACGCCCATCTATCGGATTGTAATTGGAATCCCTATTTCTGGTAATTTGCCGGGTGAAATAAAAATGGCAATAACTCCTTGGATTTCTATCTAAAAAATACAAAATTTGTGTTCAAATTTTTGCTTTGAATGTGGACTTTCTAATACAATAAAACCGCGTCTAAGAATGCCTTACTGTTCAAAAGTTATTGTCGAAACGGTGACCGTAGGTCACTTTTCTACGTGTTTTCAAAGCGATTAAGTCTCGTTAATAACTTGCCACCAACGTATTTATTACCCAAAACTTGATTTTGAGATGATTCTCCTCGTGTTATAGGAAAAATGTTTCCAGCCCAAATTCGGGAACAAAACACTAGACTTCCACTTTTAAGCCCTTCTATAGACTCATTATTGGAATCCATATTTAGGGTAACTCGCTGGGCCAAATACAAGCAACTATAACTCTCAAGATTTCCATCGAAAACATATGAAATTTGTGTTCAAATTGAAGCTCTGAATGTGAACTTTCTAAAACAGTAAGACCGCGTTAAAGAATTCCTTAACGTTTAAATGTTATTGTCGAAACTGTGACCGAAGTTCACTTTCCTACGCATTTTGAAAGCGATTAAGGCTCGTTAATAACTAGCCACTAACGTATTTTTTACCCAAAATTTGATTTTTAGATGAGTGCTCTCGCGTTATAGAAAAGATATTTTGAAGCCAATTTGGGAACAAAACATTAGACTTCCGTTTTTCGCCCATCTATCGGATTGTAATTGGAATCCCTATTTCTGGTAATTTACCGGGTGAAATAAAAATGGCAATAACTCCTTGGATTTCTATCTAAAAAATACAAAATTTGTGTTCAAATTTATGCTTTGAATGTGGACTTTCTAATACAATCAGACCGCGTCTAAGAATTCCTTACTGTTCAAAAGTTATTGTCGAAACGGTGACCGTAGGTCACTTTTCTTCGTGTTTTCAAAGCGATTAAGTCTCGTTAATAACTTCCCACCAACGTATTTATTACCCAAAACTTGATTTTGAGATGATTATCCTCGTGTTATAGGAAAAATATTTCCAGCCCAAATTCGGGAACAAAACATTAGACTTCTACTTTTAAACCCTTCTATCGGCTCATTATTGGAATCCATATTTCGGGTAACTCGCTGGGCCAAATACAAACAACTATAACTCTCAAGATTTCCATGGAAAACATATGAAATCTGTGTTCAAATTCAAGCTCTGAATGTGAACTTTCTAAAACAGTAAGACCGCGTTAAAGAATTCCTTAACGTTTAAATGTTATTGTCGAAACTGTGACCGAAGTTCACTTTCCTACGCATTTTAAAAGCGATTAAGGCTCGTTAATAACTAGCCACTAACGTATTTTTTACCCAAAATTTGATTTTTAGATGAGTGCTCTCGCGTATAGAGAAAAGATATTTGAAGCAATTTGGGAACAAAACAATAGACTTCCTTTTCGACCCTGCTAGATTGTAATGGAATCCCTCATCTGGTAATTTTGGTCCGGGTAAATAAAAATGGTCAATAACTCCTTGGTATTTTCTTATCGATAATAAAACATAATGTGTTTCAATTTATTATGCTTTGAATGGGACTTTTCAATACAATCAAGACCGCGTTCTAAGAAATCCCGTACTTTCAAAAGTTATTGTCGAAACGGTGACCGTAGTTCACTTTTCTTCGTGTTTTCAAAGCGATTAAGTCTCGTTAATAACTTGCCACCAACGTATTTATTACCCAAAACTTGATTTTGAGATGATTATCCTCGTGTTATAGGAAAAATATTTCCAGCCCAAATTCGGGAACAAAACATTAGACTTCTACTTTTAAACCCTTCTATCGGCTCATTATTGGAATCCATATTTCGGGTAACTCGCTGGGCCAAATACAAACAACTATAACTCTCAAGATTTCCATGGAAAACATATGAAATCTGTGTTCAAATTCAAGCTCTGAATGTGAACTTTCTAAAACAGTAAGACCGCGTTAAAGAATTCCTTAACGTTTAAATGTTATTGTCGAAACTGTGACCGAAGTTCACTTTCCTACGCATTTTGAAAGCGATTAAGGCTCGTTAATAACTAGCCACTAACGTATTTTTTACCCAAAATTTGAATTTTGAGATTGAGTGCCTCTGCGATATAGAAAAGATATTTTGAAGCCAATTTGGGAACAAAACATTAGACTTCCGTTTTTACGCCCATCTATCGGATTGTAATTGGAATCCCTATTTCTGGTAATTTGCCGGGTGAAATAAAAATGGCAATAACTCCTTGGATTTCTATCTATTTCTATCTAAAAAATACAAAATTTGTGTTCAAATTTATGCTTTGAATGTGGACTTTCAAATACAATAAGACCGCGTCTAAGAATTCCTTACTGTTCAAAAGTTATTGTCGAAACGGTGACCGAAGGTCTCTTTTCTACGCGTTTTCAAAGCGATTAAGTCTCGTTAATAACTTGCCACCAATGTATTTTTTACCCAAAACTTGATTTTGAGATGATTATCCTCGTGTTATAGGAAAAATGTTTCCAGCCAAAATTCGGGAACAAAACATTGGACTTCCACTTTTAAGCCCCTCTATCGGCTCAGTATTGGAATCCATATTTTGGGTAACTCGCTCGGCCAAATACAAACAACTATAACTCTCTAGATTTCCATCGAAAACATATGAAATTTGTGTTCAAATTCAAGCTCTGAATGTGAACTTTCTAAAAGAGTGAGACCGCGTTGAAGAATTCCTTAACGTTTAAAAGTTATTATCGAAACTGTGACCGAAGTTCACTTTCCTACGCATTGTGAAAGCGATTAAGGGTCGTTAATAACTTGCCACTAACGTATTTTTTACCCAAAATTTGATTTTTAGATGAGTGCTCTCATGATATAGAAAAGATAATTTGGATCCAATTTGGGAACAAAACATTAGACTACCACTTTTACGCCCATCTATCGGATCGTAATTGAAATCCATAATTCTGGTAACTTGCCGGGCGAAATAAAAATGGCAATAACTCCTTGGATTTCTATCTAAAAAATACAAAATTTGAGTTCAAATTTACGCTCTGAATGTGGACTTTCTAATACAATAAGACCGCGTCTAAGAATTCCTAACTTTTCAAAAGTTATTGTCGAAACGGTGACCAAAGGTCTCTTTTCTACGCGTTTTCAAAGCAATTCAGTCTCGTTAATAACTTGCCACCAATGTATTTTTTACCCAAAACTTGATTTTGAGATGATTATCCTCGTGTTATAGGAAAAATGTTTCCAGCCAAAATTCGGGAACAAAACATTGGACTTCCAGTTTTAAGCCCTTCTATCGACTCATTATTGGAATCCATATTTCGGGTAACTCGCTGGGCCAAATACAAACAACTATAACTCTCAAGATTTCCATCGAAAACATATGAAATTTGTGTTCAAATTCAAGCTCTGAATGTGAACTTTCTAAAACAGTGAGACTGCGTTAAAGAATTCCTTAACGTTTAAATGTTATTGTCGAAACTGTGACCGAAGTTCACTTTCCTACGCATTTTGAAAGCGATTAAGGCTCGTTAATAACTAGCCACTAACGTATTTTTTACCCAAAATTTGATTTTTAGATGAGTGCTCTCGCGATATAGAAAAGATATTTTGATGCCAATTTGGGAACAAAACATTAGACTTCCGTTTTTACGCCCATCTTTCGGATCGTAATTGGAATCCCTATTTCTGGTAATTTGCCGGGTGAAATAAAAATGGCAATAACTCCTTGGATTTCTATCTAAAAAATACAAAATTTGTGTTCAAATTTATGCTTTGAATGTGGACTTTCTAATACAATAAGACCGCGTCTAAGAATTCCTTACTGTGCAAAAGTTATTGTCGAAACGGTGACCGAAGGTCACTTTTCTACGCGTTTTCAAAGCGATTAAGTCTCGTTAATAACTAGCCACCAACGTATTTTTTACCCAAAACTTGATTTTGAGATGATTATCCTCGTGTGATAGGAAAAATGTTTCCAGCCCAAATTCGGGAACAACACATTAGACTTCCACTTTTAAGCCCTTCTATCGACTTATTATTGGAATCCATATTTCGGGTAACTCGCTGGGCCAAATACAAACAACTATAACTCTCAAGATTTCCATCGAAAACATATGAAATTTGTGTTCAAATTCAAACTCTGAATGTGAACTTTCTAAAACAGTAAGACCGCGTTAAAGAATTCCTTAACGTTTAACTGTTATTGTCGAAACTGTGACCGAAGTTCACTTTCCTACGCATTTTGAAAGCGATTAAGGCTCGTTAATAACTAGCAACTAACGTATTTTTTACCCAAAATTTGATTTTTAGATGAGTGCTCTCGCGATATAGAAAAGATATTTTGATGCCAATTTGGGAACAAAACATTAGACTTCCGTTTTTACGCCCATCTATCGGATTGTAATTGGAATCCCTATTTCTGGTAATTTGCCGGGTGAAATAAAAATGGCAATAACTCCTTGGATTTCTATCTAAAAATACAAAATTTTGTGTTCAAATTTATGCTTTGAATGTGGACTTTCAAATACAATAAGACCGCGTCTAAGAATTCCTTACTGTTCAAAAGTTATTGTCGAAACGGTGACCGTAGGTCACTTTTCTACGTGTTTTCAAAGCGATTAAGTCTCGTTAATAACTTGCCCCCAACGTATTTATTACCCAAAACTTGATTTTGAGATGATTATCCTCGTGTTATAGGAAAAATGTTTCCAGCCCAAATTCGGGAACAAAACATTAGACTTCTACTTTTAAGCCCTTCTATCGGCTCCTTATTGCAATCCATATTTCGGGTAACTCGCTGGGCCAAATACAACAACTATAACTCTCAAGATTTCCATCGAAAACATATGAAATTTGTGTTCAAATTCAAGCTCTGAATGTGAACTTTCTAAAACATCAGACTGCGTTAAAAGAATTCCTTAACGTTTAAATGTTATTGTCGAAACTGTGACCGAAGTTCACTTTCCTACGCATTTTGAAAGCGATTAAGGCTCGTTAATAACTAGCCACTAACGTATTTTTTACCCAAAATTTGATTTTTAGATGAGTGCTCTCGCGATATAGAAAAGATATTTTGAAGCCAATTTGGGAACAAAACATTAGACTTCCATTTTTACGCCCATCTATCTGATCGTAATTGGAATCCATATTCCTGGTAACTTGCCGAGCGAAATAAAAATGGCAATCACTCCTTGGATTTCTATCTAAAAAATACAAAATTTGTTTTCAAATTTATTCTCTGAATGTGGACTTTCTAATAAAATAAGACCACGTCTAAGAATACCTTACTGTTCAAAAGTTATTGTCGAAATGGTGACCGAAGGTCACTTTTCTACGCGTTTTCAAAGCGATTTAGTCTCGTTAATAACTTGCCACCAACATATTTTTTATCCGAAACTTGATTTTGAGATGATTATCCTCGTGTTATTTTAAAAATGTTTCCAGCCCAAATTCGTGAACAAAATATTAGACTTCCACTTTTAAGACCTTCTATCGGCTCATTATTGGAATCCATATTTCGGGTAACTCGCTGGGACAAATACACACAACTATAACTCTCAAGATTTCCATCGAAAACATATGAAATTTGTGTTCAAATTCAAGCTCTGAATGTCAACTTTCTAAAATAGTGAGACCGCGTTAAAGAATTCCTTAACGTTTAAAAGTTATTGTCGAAACTGTGACCGAAGTTAACTTTCCTACACATTTTGAAAGCGATGTAGGCTCGTTAATAACTAGCCACTAACGTATTTTTTACCCAAAATTCGATTTTTAGATGAGTGCTCTCGCGATGTAGAAAAGATATTTTGAAGCCAATTTGGGAACAAATCATTAGACTTCCATTTTTACACCCATCTATCGGATCGTAATTGGAATCCATTTTTTTTGTAACTTGCCGGGTGAAATAAAAATGGCAACAACTCCTTGGATTTCTATCCAAAAAATACAAAATTTCTGTTCAAATTTATGCTCTGAATGTGGACTTTCTAATACAATAAGACCGCGTCTAAGAATTCCTTACTGTTCAAAAGTTATTGTCGAAACGGTGACCGAAGGTCACTTTTCTACGCGTTTTCAAAGCGATTAAGTCTCGTTAATAACTTGCCACCAATGTATTTTTTAACCAAAACTTGATTTTGAGATGATTATCCTCGTGTTATAGGAAAAATGTTTCCAGCCCAAATTCGGGAACAAAACATTAGACTTCCACTTTTAAGCCCTTCTATCGGCTCAGTATTGGAATCCATATTTCGGGTAACTCGCTCGACCAAATACAAACAACTATAACTCTCAAGATTTCCATCGAAAACATATGAAATTTGTGTTCAAATTCAAGCTCTGAATGTGAACTTTCTGAAAGAGTAAGAGCGCGTTCAAGAATTCCTTAACGTTTAAAAGTTATTGTCGAAACTGTGACTGAAGTTCACTTTCCTACGCATTTTGAAAGCGATTAAGGCTCGTTAATAACTTGCCACTAACGTATTTTTTACCCAAAATTTGATTTTTAGATGAGTGCTCTCGCGATGTAGAAAAGAGATTTTGAAGCCAATTTGGGAACAAATCATTAGACTTCCATTTTTACGCCCATCTATCGGATCGTAATTGGAATCCATATTTCTGGTAACTTGCAGAGCGAAATAAAAATGGAAATAACTCCTTGGATTTCTATCTTAAAAATACAAAATTTATGTTCAAATTTATGCTCTGAATGTGGACTTTCTAATACAATAAGACCGCATCTAAGAATTCCTTACTGTTCAAAAGTTATTGTCGAAACGGTGACCGAAGGTCACTTTTCTACGCGTTTTCAAAGCGATTAAGTCTCGTTAATAACTAGCCACCAATGTATTTTTTTCCCAAAACTTGATTTTGAGATGATTAACCTCGTGTTATAGGAAAAATGTTTCCAGCCCAACTTCGGGAACAAAACATTAGACTTCCACTTTTAAGCCCTTTTATCGGCTCATTATTGGAATCCATATTTCCGGTAACTCGCTCGGCCAAATACAAACAACTATAACTCTCAAGATTTCCATCGAAAACATATGAAATTTGTGTTCAAAATCAAGCTCTGAATGTGAACAATCTAAAACAGTAAGACCGCATTAAAGAATTCCTTAACATTTAAAAGTTATTGTCGAAACTGTGACCGAAGTTCACTTTCCTACACATTTTGAAAGCGATGTAGGCTCGTTAATAACTAGCCACTAACGTATTTTTTACCCAAAATTCGATTTTTAGATGAGTGCTCTCGCGATGTAGAAAAGATATTTTGAAGCCAATTTGGGAACAAATCATTAGACTTCCATTTTTACACCCATCTATCGGATCGTAATTGGAATCCATTTTTTTTGTAACTTGCCGGGTGAAATAAAAATGGCAATAACTCCTTGGATTTCTATCCAAAAAATACAAAATTTCTGTTCAAATTTATGCTCTGAATGTGGACTTTCTAATACAATCAGACCGCGTCTAAGAATTCCTTACTGTTCAAAAGTTATTGTCGAAACGGTGACCGAAGGTCACTTTTCTACGCGTTTTCAAAGCGATTAAGTCTCGTTAATAACTTGCCACCAATGTATTTTTTACCCAAAACTTGATTTTGAGATGATTATCCTCGTGTTATACGAAAAATGTTTCCCGCCCAAATTTGGGAACAAAACATTAGACTTCCACTTTTAAGCCCTTCTATCGGGTCAGTATTGGAATCCATATTTTGGGTAACTCGCTCGGCCAAATACAAACAACAATAACTCTCAAAATTTCCATCGAAAACATATGAAATTTGTGTTCAAATTCAAGCTCTGAATGTGAACTTTCTAAAAGAGTGAGACCGCGTTAAAGAATTCCTTAACGTTTAAAAGTTATTATCGAAACTGAGACCGAAGTTCACTTTCCAACACATTGTGAAAGCGATTAAGGGTCGCTAATAACTTGCCACTAACGTATTTTTTACCCAAAATTTGATTTTTAGATGAGTGCTCTCGCGATGTAGAAAAGATATTTTGAAGCCAATTTGGGAACAAATCATTAGACTTCCATTTTTACGCCCATCTATCGGATCGTAATTGGAATCCATCTTTCTTGTAACTTTCCGGGTGAAATAAAAATGGCAAGAACTCCTTGGATTTCTATCTAAAAAATACAAAATTTCTGTTCAAATTTATGCTCTGAAAGTGGAATTTCTAATACAATAAGACCGCGTCTAAGAATTCCTTACTGTTCAAAAGTTATTTTCGAAACGGTGACCGAAGGTCACTTTTCTACGCGTTTTCAAAGCGATTAAGTCTCGTTAATAAGTAGCCACCAATGTATTTTTTACCCAAAACTTGATTTTGAGATGATTATCCTCGTGTTATAGGAAAAATGTTTCCAGCCCAAATTCGGGAACAAAACATTAGACTTCCACTTTTAAGCCCTTCTATCGGCTCAGTATTGGAATCCATATTTCGGGTAACTCGCTCGACCAAATACAAACAACTATAACTCTCAAGATTTCCATCGAAAACATATGAAATTTGTGTTCAAATTCAAGCTCTGAATGTGAACTTTCTGAAAGAGTAAGAGCGCGTTCAAGAATTCCTTAACGTTTAAAAGTTATTGTCGAAACTGTGACTGAAGTTCACTTTCCTACGCATTTTGAAAGCGATTAAGGCTCGTTAATAACTTGCCACTAACGTATTTTTTACCCAAAATTTGATTTTTAGATGAGTGCTCTCGCGATGTAGAAAAGAGATTTTGAAGCCAATTTGGGAACAAATCATTAGACTTCCATTTTTACGCCCATCTATCGGATCGTAATTGGAATCCATATTTCTGGTAACTTGCAGAGCGAAATAAAAATGGAAATAACTCCTTGGATTTCTATCTTAAAAATACAAAATTTATGTTCAAATTTATGCTCTGAATGTGGACTTTCTAATACAATAAGACCGCATCTAAGAATTCCTTACTGTTCAAAAGTTATTGTCGAAACGGTGACCGAAGGTCACTTTTCTACGCGTTTTCAAAGCGATTAAGTCTCGTTAATAACTAGCCACCAATGTATTTTTTTCTCAAAACTTGATTTTGAGATGATTATCCTCGTGTTATGGGAAAAATGTTTCCAGCCCAACTTCGGGAACAAAACATTAGACTTCCACTTTTAAGCCCTTTTATCGGCTCATTATTGGAATCCATATTTCCGGTAACTCGCTCGGCCAAATACAAACAACTATAACTCTCAAGATTTCCATCGAAAACATATGAAATTTGTGTTCAAAATCAAGCTCTGAATGTGAACAATCTAAAACAGTAAGACCGCATTAAAGAATTCCTTAACATTTAAAAGTTATTGTCGAAACTGTGACCGAAGTTCACTTTCCTACACATTTTGAAAGCGATGTAGGCTCGTTAATAACTAGCCACTAACGTATTTTTTACCCAAAATTCGATTTTTAGATGAGTGCTCTCGCGATGTAGAAAAGATATTTTGAAGCCAATTTGGGAACAAATCATGAGACTTCCATTTTTACACCCATCTATCGGATCGTAATTGGAATCCATTTTTTTTGTAACTTGCCGGGTGAAATAAAAATGGCAATAACTCCTTGGATTTCTATCCAAAAAATACAAAATTTCTGTTCAAATTTATGCTCTGAATGTGGACTTTCTAATACAATCAGACCGCGTCTAAGAATTCCTTACTGTTCAAAAGTTATTGTCGAAACGGTGACCGAAGGTCACTTTTCTACGCGTTTTCAAAGCGATTAAGTCTCGTTAATAACTTGCCACCAATGTATTTTTTACCCAAAACTTGATTTTGAGATGATTATCCTCGTGTTATACGAAAAATGTTTCCCGCCCAAATTTGGGAACAAAACATTAGACTTCCACTTTTAAGCCCTTCTATCGGGTCAGTATTGGAATCCATATTTTGGGTAACTCGCTCGGCCAAATACAAACAACAATAACTCTCAAAATTTCCATCGAAAACATATGAAATTTGTGTTCAAATTCAAGCTCTGAATGTGAACTTTCTAAAAGAGTGAGACCGCGTTAAAGAATTCCTTAACGTTTAAAAGTTATTATCGAAACTGAGACCGAAGTTCACTTTCCAACACATTGTGAAAGCGATTAAGGGTCGCTAATAACTTGCCACTAACGTATTTTTTACCCAAAATTTGATTTTTAGATGAGTGCTCTCGCGATGTAGAAAAGATATTTTGAAGCCAATTTGGGAACAAATCATTAGACTTCCATTTTTACGCCCATCTATCGGATCGTAATTGGAATCCATCTTTCTTGTAACTTTCCGGGTGAAATAAAAATGGCAAGAACTCCTTGGATTTCTATCTAAAAAATACAAAATTTCTGTTCAAATTTATGCTCTGAAAGTGGAATTTCTAATACAATAAGACCGCGTCTAAGAATTCCTTACTGTTCAAAAGTTATTTTCGAAACGGTGACCGAAGGTCACTTTTCTACGCGTTTTCAAAGCGATTAAGTCTCGTTAATAAGTAGCCACCAATGTATTTTTTACCCAAAACTTGATTTTGAGATGATTATCCTCGTGTTATAGGAAAAATGTTTCCAGCCCAAATTCGGGAACAAAACATTAGACTTCCACTTTTAAGCCCTTCTATCGGCTCAGTATTGGAATCCATATTTCGGGTAACTCGCTCGACCAAATACAAACAACTATAACTCTCAAGATTTCCATCGAAAACAGATGAAATTTGTGTTCAAATTCAAGCTCTAAATGTGAACTTTCTAAAAGAGTGAGACCGCGTTCAAGAATTCCTTAACGTTTAAAAGTTATTGTCGAAACTGTGACTGAAGTTCACTTTCCTACGCATTTTGAAAGCGATTAAGGCTCGTTAATAACTTGCCACTAACATATTTTTTACCCAAAATTTGATTTTTAGATGAGTGCTCTCGCGATGTAGAAAAGATATTTTGAAGCCAATTTGGGAACAAAACATTAGACTTCCATTTTTACTCCCATCTATCGGATCGTAATTGGAATCCATATTTCTGGTAACTTGCCGGGCGAAATAAAAATGGCAATAACTCCTTGGATTTCTATATAAAAAATACAAAATTTGTGTTCAAATTTATGCTCTGAATGTGGACTTTCTAATACAATAAGACCGCGTCTAAGAATTCCTTACTGTTCAAAAGTTATTTTCGAAACGGGGACCGAAGGTCACTTTTCTACGCTTTTTCAAAGCGATTAAGTCTCGTTAATAACTAGCCACCAACGTATTTTTTACCCGAAACTTGATTTTGAGATGATTATCCTCGTGTTAGATTAAAAATGTTTCCAGCCCAAATTCGGGAACAAAACATTAGACTTCCACTTTTAAGGCCTTCTATCGACTCATTATTGGAATCCATATTTCGGGTAACTCGCTGGGCCAAATACAAACAACTATAACTCTCAAGATTTCCATCGAAAACATATGAAATTTGTGTTCAAATTCAAGCTCTGAATGTGAACTTTCTAAAATAGTGAGACCGCGTTAAAGAATTCCTTAACGTTTAAAAGTTATTGTCGAAACTTTGACCGAAGTTAACTTTCCTACACATTTTGAAAGCGATGAAGGCTCGTTAATAACTTGCCACTAACGTATTTTTTACCCAAAATTTGATTTTTAGATGAGTGCTCTCGCGATGTAGAAAAGAGATTTTGAAGCCAATTTGTGAACAAATCATTAGACTTCCATTTTTACGCCCATCTATCGGATCGTAATTGGAATCCATATTTCTGGTAAATTGCCAAGTGAAATAAAAATTGAAATAACTCCTTGGATTTCTATTTTAAAAATACAAAATTTATGTTCAAATTTATGCTCTGAATGTGGACTTTCTAATACAATAAGACCGCATCTAAGAATTCCTTACTGTTCAAAAGTTATTGTCGAAACGGTGACCGAAGGTCACTTTTCTACGCGTTTTCAAAGCGATTAAGTCTCGTTAATAACTAGCCACCAATGTATTTTTTTCCCAAAACTTGATTTTGAGATGATTATCCTCGTGTTATAGGAAAAATGTTTCCAGCCCAAATTCGGGAACAAAACATTAGACTTCCACTTTTAAGCCCTTTTATCGGCTTATTATTGGAATCCATATTTCCGGTAACTCGCTCGGCCAAATACAAACAACTATAACTCTCAAGATTTCCATCGAAAACATATGAAATTTGTGTTCAAAATCAAGCTCTGAATGTGAACAATCTAAAACAGTAAGACCGCGTTAAAGAATTCCTTAACGTTTAAAAGTTATTATCGAAACTGTGACCGAAGTTCACTTTCCAACACATTGTGAAAGCGATTAAGGGTCGTTAATAACTTGCCACTAACGTATTTTTTACCCAAAATTTGATTTTTAGATGAGTGCTCTCGCGATGTAGAAAAGATATTTTGAAGCCAATTTGGGAACAAATCATTAGACTTCCATTTTTACGCCCATCTATCGGATCGTAATTGGAATCCATCTTTCTTGTAACTTTCCGGGTGAAATAAAAATGGCAATAACTCCTTGGATTTCTATCCAAAAAATACAAAATTTCTGTTCAAATTTATGCTCTGAATGTGGACTTTCTAATACAATAAGACCGCGTCTAAGAATTCCTTACTGTTCAAAAGTTATTGTCGAAACGGTGACCGAAGGTCACTTTTCTACGCGTTTTCAAAGCGATTAAGTCTCGTTAATAACTTGCCACCAATGTATTTTTTACCCAAAACTTGGTTTTAAGATGATTATCCTCGTGTTACAGGAAAAATGTTTCCCGCCCAAATTCGGGAACAAAACATTAGACTTCCACTTTTAAGCCCTTCTATCGGCTCAGTATTGGAATCCATATTTCGGGTAACTCGCTCGGCCAAATACAAACAACTATTACTCTCAAGATTTCATCAAAACATATGAAATTTGTGTTCAAATTCAAGCTCTGAATGTGAACTTTCTAAAAGAGTGAGACCGCGTTAAAGAATTCCTTAACGTTTAAAAGTTATTTTCGAAACTGTGACCGAAGTTCACTTTCCAACGCATTGTGAAAGCGATTAAGGGTCGTTAATAACTTGCCACTAACGTATTTTTTACCCAAAATTTGATTTTTAGATGAGTGCTCTCGCGATGTAGAAAAGATATTTTGAAGCCAATTTGGGAACAAATCATTAGACTTCCATTTTTACGCCCATCTATCGGATCGTAATTGGAATCCATCTTTCTTGTAACTTTCCGGGTGAAATAAAAATGGCAAGAACTCCTTGGATTTCTATCTAAAAAATACAAAATTTCTGTTCAAATTTATGCTCTGAATGTGGAATTTCTAATACAATAAGACCGCGTCTAAGAATTCCTTACTGTTCAAAAGTTATTGTCGAAACGGTGACCGAAGGTCACTTTTCTACGCGTTTTCAAAGCGATTAAGTCTCGTTAATAACTAGCCACCAATGTATTTTTTACCCAAAACTTGATTTTTAGATGATTATCCTCGTGTTATAGGAAAAATGTTTCCCGCCCAAATTCGGGAACAAAACATTAGACTTCCACTTTTAAGCCCCTCTATCGGCTCATTATTGGAATCCATATTTCAGGTAACTCGCTCGGCCAAATACAAACAACTATAACTCTCAAGATTTCCATCGAAAACATATGAAATTTGTGTTCAAAATCAAGCTCTGAATGTGAACATTCTAAAACAGTAAGACCGCGTTAAAGAATTCCTTAACGTTTAAAAGTTATTGTCGAAACTGTGACCGAAGTTCACTTTCCAACGCATTTTGAAAGCGATTAAGGCTCGTTAATAACTTGCCACTAACGTATTTTTTACCCAAAATTTGATTTTTAGATGAGTGCTCTCGCGATATAGAAAAGATATTTTAAAGCCATTTTGGGAACAAAACATTAGACATCCATTTTTACGCCCATCTATCGGATCGTAATTGAAATCCATATTTCTGGTAACTTGCCGGGCGAAATAAAAACGGAAATAACTCCATGGATTTCTATCTAAAAAATACAAAATTTGTTTTCAAATTTATGCTCTGAATGTTGAATTTCTAATACAATAAGACCGCGTCTAAGAATTCCCTACTGTTCAAAAGTTATTGTCGAAACGGTGACCGAAGGTCGCTTTTCTATGCGTTTTCAAAGCGATTAATTCTCGTTAATAAGTAGCCACCAACGTATTTTTTACCCAAAACTTGATTTTGAGAAGATTATCCTCGTGTTATATTAAAAATGTTTCCAGCCCAAATTCGGGAACAAAACATTAGACTTCCAATTTTAAGGCCTTCTATCGGCTCATTATTGGAATCCATATTTCGGGTAACTCGCTGGGCCAAATACAAATAACTATAACTCTCAAGATTTCCATCGAAAACATATGAAATTTGTGTTCAAAATCAAGCTCTGAATGTGAACATTCTAAAACAGTAAGACCGCGTTAAAGAATTCCTTAACGTTTAAAAGTTATTGTCTAAACTGTGACCGAAGTTCACTTTCCAACGCATTTTGAAAGCGATTAAGGCTCGTTAATAACTAGCCACTAACGTATTTTTTACCCAAAATTTGATTTTTAGATGAGTGCTCTCGCGATATTGAAAAATATTTTAAAGCCAATTTGGGAACAAAACATTAGACATCCATTTTTACGCCCATCTATCGGATCGTAATTGAAATCCATATTTCTGGTAACTTGCCGGGCGAAATAAAAACGGCAATAACTCCATGGATTTCTATCTAAAAAATACAAAATTTGTTTTCAAATTTATGCTCTGAATGTTGACTTTCTAATAAAATAAGACCGCGTCTAAGAATTCCTTACTATTCAAAAGTTATTGTCGAAACGGTGACCGAAGGTCACTTTTCTACGCGTTTTCAAAGCGATTAAGTCTCGTTAATAACTAGCCACCAATGTATTTTTTACCCAAAACTTGATTTTGAGATGATTATCCTCGTGTTATAGGAAAAAATTTTCCAGCCCAAATTCGGGAACAAAACATTAGACTTCCACTTTTAAGCCCTTCTATCGGCTCATTATTGGAATCCATATTTCAGGTAACTCGCTCGGCCAAATACAAACAACTATAACTCTCAAGATTTCCATCGAAAACATATGAAATTTGTGTTCAAAATCAAGCTCTGAATGTGAACATTCTAAAACAGTAAGACCGCGTTAAAGAATTCCTTAACGTTTAAAAGTTAATGTTGAAACTGTGACCGAAGTTCACTTTCCAACGCATTTTGAAAGCGATTAAGGCTCGTTAATAACTTGCCACTAACGTATTTTTTACCCAAAATTTGATTTTTAGATGAGTGCTCTCGCGATATTGAAAAGATATTTTAAAGCCAATTTGGGAACAAAACATTAGACATCCATTTTTACGCCCATCTATCGGATCGTAATTGAAATCCATATTTCTGGTAACTTGCCGGGCGAAATAAAAACGGCAATAACTCCATGGATTTCTATCTAAAAAATACAAAATTTGTTTTCAAATTTATGCTTTGAATGTTGACTTTCTAATACAATAAGACCGCGTCTAAGAATTCCTTACTGTTCAAAAGTTATTGTCGAAACGGTGACCGAAGGTCGCTTTTCTATGCGTTTTCAAAGCGATTAATTCTCGTTAATAAGTACCCACCAACGTATTTTTTACCCAAAACTTGATTTTGAGAAGATTATCCTCGTGTTATATTAAAAATGTTTCCAGCCCAAATTCGGGAACAAAACATTAGACTTCCAATTTTAAGTCCTTCTATCGGCTCATTATTGGAGTCCATATTTCGGGTAACTCGCTGGGCCAAATACAAATAACTATAACTCTCAAGATTTCCATCGAAAACATATGAAATTTGTGTTCAAATTCAAGCTCTGAATGTGAACTTTCTAAAAGACTGAGACCACGTTAAAGAATTCCTTAACGTTTAAAAGTTATTATCGAAACTGTGACCGAAGTTCACTTTCCTACGCATTTTGAAAGCGATTAAGGCTCGTTAATAACTTGCCACTAACGTATTTTTTACCCAAAATTTGATTTTTAGATGAGTGCTCTCGCGATATAGAAAAGATATTTTGAAGCCAATTTGGGAACAAAACATTAGACTTCCATTTTTAGGCCCATCTATCTGATCGTAATTGGAATCCATATTCCTGGTAACTTGCCGAGCGAAATAAAAATGGCAATCACTCCTTGGATTTCTATCTAAAAAATACAAAATTTGTTTTCAAATTTATGCTCTGAATGTGGACTTTCTAATAAAATAAGACCGCGTCTAAGAATTCCTTACTGTTCAAAAGTTATTGTCGAAATGGTGACCGAAGGTCACTTTTCTACGCGTTTTCAAAGCGATTTAGTCTCGTTAATAACTTGCCACCAACATATTTTTTATCCGAAACTTGATTTTGAGATGATTATCCTCGTGTTATATTAAAAATGTTTCCAGCCCAAATTCGTGAACAAAACATTAGACTTCCACTTTTAAGGCCTTCTATCGGCTCATTATTGGAATCCATATTTCGGGTAACTCGCTGGGACAAATACACACAACTATAACTCTCAAGATTTCCATCGAAAACATATGAAATTTGTGTTCAAATTCAAGCTCTGAATGTCAACTTTCTAAAATAGTGAGACCGCGTTAAAGAATTCCTTAACGTTTAAAAGTTATTGTCGAAACTGTGACCGAAGTTAACTTTCCTACACATTTTGAAAGCGATGTAGGCTCGTTAATAACTAGCCACTAACGTATTTTTTACCCAAAATTCGATTTTTACATGAGTGCTCTCGCGATGTAGAAAAGATATTTTGAAGCCAATTTGGGAACAAATCATTAGACTTCCATTTTTACACCCATCAATCGGATCGTAATTGGAATCCATTTTTTTTGTAACTTGCCGGGTGAAATAAAAATGGCAATAACTCCTTGGATTTCTATCCAAAAAATACAAAATTTCTGTTCAAATATATGCTCTGAATGTGGACTTTCTAATACAATAAGACCGCGTCTAAGAATTCCTTACTGTTCAAAAGTTATTGTCGAAACGGTGACCGAAGGTCACTTTTCTACGCGTTTTCAAAGCGATTAAGTCTCGTTAATAACTAGCCACCAATGTATTTTTTACCCAAAACTTGGTTTTAAGATGATTATCCTCG
Source organism: Quercus lobata (assembly GCF_001633185.2). Classification (NCBI taxonomy): domain Eukaryota; kingdom Viridiplantae; phylum Streptophyta; class Magnoliopsida; order Fagales; family Fagaceae; genus Quercus; species Quercus lobata. The sequence goes on from NC_044912.1 coordinate 8,536,885, forward strand.
TGTTACAGGAAAAATGTTTCCCGCCCAAATTCGGGAACAAAACATTAGACTTCCACTTTTAAGCCCTTCTATCGGCTCAGTATTGGAATCCATATTTTGGGTAACTCGCTCGGCCAAATACAAACAACTATAACTCTCAAGATTTCCATCGAAAACATATGAAATTTGTGTTCAAATTCAAGCTCTGAATGTCAACTTTCTAAAAGAGTCAGACCGCGTTAAAGAATTCCTTAACGTTTAAAAGTTATTATCGAAACTGTGACCGAAGTTCACTTTCCAACGCATTGTGAAAGCGATTAAGGGTCGTTAATAACTTGCCACTAACGTATTTTTTACCCAAAATTTGATTTTTAAATGAGTGCTCTCGTGATGTAGAAAAGATATTTTGAAGCCAATTTGGGAACAAATCATTAGACTTCCATTTTTACGCCCATCTATCGGATCGTAATTGGAATCCATCTTTCTTGTAACTTTCCGGGTGAAATAAAAATGGCAAGAACTCCTTGGATTTCTATCTAAAAAATACAAAATTTCTGTTCAATTTTATGCTCTGAATGTGGAATTTCTAATACAATAAGACCGCGTCTAAGAATTCCTTACTGTTCAAAAGTTATTGTCGAAACGGTGACCGAAGGTCACTTTTCTACGCGTTTTCAAAGCGATTAAGTCTCGTTAATAACTAGCCACCAATGTATTTTTTACCCAAAACTTGGTTTTAAGATGATTATCCTCGTGTTACAGGAAAAATGTTTCCCGCCCAAATTCGGGAACAAAACATTAGACTTCCACTTTTAAGCCCTTCTATCGGCTCAGTATTGGAATCCATATTTCGGGTAACTCGCTCGGCCAAATACAAACAACTATAACTCTCAAGATTTCAATCGAAAACATATGAGATTTGTGTTCAAATTCAAGCTCTGAATGTGAACTTTCTAAAAGAGTCAGACCGCATTAAATAATTCCTTAACGGTTAAAAGTTATTGTCGAAACTGTGACCGAAGCTCACTTTCCTACGCATTTTGAAAGCGATTAAGGCTCGTTAATATCTAACCACTAACGTATTTTTTACCCAGAATTTGATTTTTAGATGAGTGCTCTCGCGATATAGAAAAGATATTTTGAAGCCTACTTGGGAACAAAACATTAGACTTCTGTTTTTACGCCCATCTATCGAATCGTAATTGGAATCCATCTTTCTTGTAACTTGCCGGGGGAAATAAAAATGGCAATAACTCCTTGGATTTCTATCTAAAAAATACAAAATTTCTGTTCAAATTTATGCTCTGAATGTGGACTTTCTAATACAATAAGACCGCGTCTAAGAATTCCTTACTGTTCAAAAGTTATTGTCGAAACGGTGACCGAAGGTCGCTTTTCTATGCGTTTTCAAAGCGATTAATTCTCGTTAATAAGTAGCCACCAACGTATTTTTTACCCAAAAATTGATTTTGAGAAGATTATCCTCGTGTTATATTAAAAATGTTTCCAGCCCAAATTCGGGAACAAAACATTAGACTTCCAATTTTAAGGCCTTCTATCGGCTCATTATTGGAATCCATATTTCGGGTAACTCGCTGGGCCAAATACAAATAACTATAACTCTCAAGATTTCCATCGAAAACATATGAAATTTGTGTTCAAATTCAAGCTCTGAATGTGAACTTTCTAAATGACTGAGACCACGTTAAAGAATTCCTTAACGTTTAAAAGTTATTATCGAAACTGTGACCGAAGTTCACTTTCCTACGCATTTTGAAAGCGATTAAGGCTCGTTAATAACTTGCCACTAACATATTTTTTACCCAAAATTTGATTTTTAGATGGGTGCACTCGCGATATAGAAAAGATATTTTAAAGCCATTTTGGGAACAAAACATTAGACATCCATTTTTACGCCCATCTATCGGATCGTAATTGAAATCCATATTTCTGGTAACTTGCCGGGCGAAATAAAAACGGCAATAACTCCATGGATTTCTATCTAAAAAATACAAAATTTGTTTTCAAATTTATGCTCTGAATGTTGACTTTCTAATACAATAGGACCGCGTCTAAGAATTCCTTACTGTTCAAAAGTTATTGTCGAAACGGTGACCGAAGGTCGCTTTTCTATGCGTTTTCAAAGCGATTTAGTCTCGTTAATAACTTGCCACCAACGTATTTTTTACCCAAAACTTGATTTTGAGATGATTATCCTCGTGTTATATTAAAAATATTTCCTTCCCAAATTCGGGAACAAAACATTAGACTTCCACTTTTAAGGCCTTCTATCGGCTCATTATTGGAATCCATATTTCGGGTAACTCGCTGGGCCAAATACAAACAACTATAACTCTCAAGATTTCCATCGAAAACATATGAAATTTGTGTTCAAAATCAAGCTCTGAATGTGAACATTCTAAAACAGTAAGACCGCGTTAAAGAATTCCTTAACGTTTAAAAGTTATTGTCGAAACTGTGACCGAAGTTCACTTTCCTACGCATTTTGAAAGCGATTAAGGCTCGTTAATAACTTGCCACTAACGTATTTTTTACCCAAAATTTGATTTTTAGATAAGTGCTCTCGCGATATAGAAAAGATATTTTAAAGCCATTTTGGGAACAAAACATTAGATATCCATTTTTACGCCCATCTATCGGATCGTAATTGATATCCATATTTCTGGTAACTTGCCGGGCGAAATAAAAACGGCAATAACTCCATGGATTTCTATCTAAAAAATACAAAATTTGTTTTCAAATTTATGCTCTGAATGTTGACTTTCTAATACAATAAGACCGCGTCTAAGAATTCCTTACTGTTCAAAAGTTATTGTCAAAATGGTGACCGAAGGTCACTTTTCTACGCGTTTTCAAAGCGATTTAGTCTCGTTAATAACTTGCCACCAACATATTTTTTATCCGAAACTTGATTTTGAGATGATTATCCTCGTGTTATATTAAAAATGTTTCCAGCCCAAATTCGTGAACAAAACATTAGACTTCCACTTTTAACGCCTTCTATCGGCTCATTATTGGAATCCATATTTCGGGTAACTCGCTGGGACAAATACACACAACTATAACTCTCAAGATTTCCATCGAAAACATATGAAATTTGTGTTCAAATTCAAGCTCTGAATGTCAACTTTCTAAAATAGTGAGACCGCGTTAAAGAATTCCTTAACGTTTAAATGTTATTGTCGAAACTGTGACCGAAGTTAACTTTCCTACACATTTTGAAAGCGATGTAGGCTCGTTAATAACTAGCCACTAACGTATTTTTTACCCAAAATTCGATTTTTAGATGAGTGCTCTCGCGATGTAGAAAAGATATTTTGAAGCCAATTTGGGAACAAATCATTAGACTTCCATTTTTACACCCATCTATCGGATCGTAATTGGAATCCATTTTTTTTGTAACTTGCCGGGAGAAATAAAAATGGCAATAACTCCTTGGATTTCTATCCAAAAAATACAAAATTTCTGTTCAAATTTATGCTCTGAATGTGGACTTTCTAATACAATAAGACCGCGTCTAAGAATTCCTTACTGTTCAAAAGTTATTGTCGAAACGGTGACCGAAGGTCACTTTTCTACGCGTTTTCAAAGCAATTAAGTCTCGCTAATAACTTGCCACCAATGTATTTTTTACCCAAAACTTGATTTTGAGATGATTATCCTCGTGTTATAGGAAAAATGTTTCCCGCCCAAATTCGGGAACAAAACATTAGACTTCCACTTTTAAGCTTTTCTATCGACTCAGTATTGGAATCCATATTTTGGGTAACTCGCTCGGCCAAATACAAAGAACTATAACTCTCAAGATTTCCATCCAAAACATATGAAATTTGTGTTCAAATTCAAGCTCTGAATGTGAACTTCCTAAAACAGTGTGACCGCGTTAAAGAATTCCTTAACGTTTAAAAGTTATTATCGAAAGTGTGACCGAAGTTCACTTTCCTACGCATTTTGAAAGCGATTAAGGCTCGTTAATAACATGCCACTAACGTATTTTTTACCCAAAATTTGATTTTTAGATGAGTGCTCTCGCGATATAGAAAAGATATTTTGAAGCCAATTTGGGAACAAAACATTAGACTTCCATTTTTACGCCCATCTATCGGATCGTAATTGGAATCCATATTTCTGGTAACTTGCAGGGCGAAATAAAAATGGCAATCACACCTTGGATTTCTATCTAAAAAATACAAAATTTGTGTTCAAATTTATGTTCTGAATGTGGACTTTCTAGTACAATAAGACCGCGTCTAAGAATTCCTTACAGTTCAAAAGTTATTGTCGAAATGGTGACCGAAGGAAACTTTTCTACGCGTTTTCAAACCGATTAAGTCTCGTGAATAACTAGCCACCAACGTATTTTTTACCCGAAACTTGATTTTGAGATGATTATCCTCGTGTTATATTAAAAATGTTTCCAGCCCAAATTCGGGAACAAAACATTAGACTTCCACTTTTAAGGCCTTCTATCGGCTCATTATTGGAATCCATATTTCAGGTAAGTCGCTGGGCCAAATACAAACAACTATAACTCTCAAGATTTCCATCGAAAACATATGAAATTTGTGTTCAAATTCAAGCTCTAAATGTGAACTTTCTAAAAGAGTAAGACCGCGTTAAAGAATTCCTTAAAGTTTAAAAGTTATTCTCGAAACTGTGACCGAAATTCACTTTCCTACGCATTTTGAAAGCGATTAAGGCTCGTTAATAACTTGCCACTAACGTATTTTTTACCCAAAATTTGATTTTTAGATGAGTGCTCTCGCGATATTGAAAAGATATTTTAAAACCAATTTTGGAACAAAACATTAGACTTCCATTTTTACGCCCATCTATCGGATCGTAAATGGAATCCATATTTCTGGTAACTTGCAAGGCGAAATAAAAATGGCAATCACTCCTTGGATTTCTATCTAAAAAATACAAAATTTGTGTTCAAATTTATGTTCTGAATGTGGACTTTCTAGTACAATAAGACCGCGTCTAAGAATTCCTTACTGTTCAAAAGTTATTGTCGAAATGGTGACCGAAGGGCACTTTTCTACGCGTTTTCAAACCGATTAAGTCTCGTGAATAACTAGCCACCAACGTATTTTTTACCCGAAACTTGATTTTGAGATGATCATCCTCGTGTTATATTAAAAATGTTTCCAGCCCAAATTCGGGAACAAGACATTAGACTTCCACTTTTAAGGCCTTCTATCGGCTCATTATTGGAATCCATATTTTAGGTAAGTCGCTGGGCCAAATACAAACAACTATAACTCTCAAGATTTCCATCGAAAACATATGAAATTTGTGTTCAAATTCAAGCTCTAAATGTGAACTTTCTAAAAGAGTAAGACCGCGTTAAAGAATTCCTTAAAGTTTAAAAGTTATTCTCGAAACTGTGACCGAAATTCACTTTCCTACGCATTTTCAAAGCGATTAAGGCTCGTTAATAACTTGCCACTAACGTATTTTTTACCCAAAATTTGATTTTTAGATGAGTGCTCTCGCGATATTGAAAAGATATTTTAAAGCCAATTTGGGAACAAAACATTAGACTTCCATTTTTACGCCCATCTATCGGATCGTAATTGGAATCCATATTCCTGGTAATTTGCCGAGCGAAATAAAAATGGCAATCACTCCTTGGATTTCTATCTAAAAAATACAAAATTTGTGTTCAAATTTATGCTCTGAATGTGGACTTTCTAATACAATAAGACCGCATCTAAGAATTCCTCACTGTTCAAAAGTTATTGTCGAAATGGTGATCGAAGGTCACTTTTCTACGCGTTTTCAAAGCGATTTAGTCTCGTTAATAACTTGCCACCAACTTATTTTTTACCCAAAACTTGATTTTCAGATGATTATCCTCGTGTTATATTAAAAATATTTCCTTCCCAAATTCGGGAACAAAACATTAGACTTCCACTTTTAATGCCTTCTATCGGCTCATTATTGGAATCCATATTTCGGGTAACTCGCTGGGCCAAATACAAACAACTATAACTCTCAAGATTTCCATCGAAAACATATGAAATTTGTGTTCAAATTCAAGCTCTGAATGTGAACTTTCTAAAATAGTAAGACCGCGTTAAAGAATTCCTTAACGGTTAAAAGTTATTGTCGAAACTGTGACCGAAGTTAACTTTCCTACACATTTTGAAAGCGATGTAGGCTCGTTAATAACTAGCCACAAACGTATTTTTTACCCAAAATTTGATTTTTAGATGAGTGCTCTCACGATGTAGAAAAGATATTTTGAAGCGAATTTGGGAACAAATCATTAGACCTCCATTTTTACGCCCATCTATCGGATCGTAATTGGAATCCATCTTTCTTGTAACTTGCCGGGTGAAATAAAAATGGCAATAACTCCTTGGATTTCTATCTAAAAAATACAAAATTTCTGTTCAAATTTATGCTCTGAATGTGGACTTTCTAATACAATAAGACCGCGTCTAAGAATTCCTTACTGTTCAAAAGTTATTGTCGAAACGGTGACCGAAGGTCACTTTTCTACGCGTTTTCAAAGCGATTAAGTCTCGTTAATAACTAGCCACCAATGTATTTTTTACCCAAAACTTGATTTTGAGATGATTATCCTCGTGTTATAGGAAAAATTTTTCCAGCCCAAATTTGGGAACAAAACATTAGACTTCCACTTTTAAGCCCTTCTATCGGCTCATTATTGGAATCCATATTTCAGGTAACTCGCCCGGCCAAATACAAACAACTATAACTCTCAAGATTTCCATCGAAAACATATGAAATTTGTGTTCAAAATCAAGCTCTGAATGTGAATATTCTAAAACAGTCAGACCGCGTTAAAGAATTCCTTAACGTTTAAAAGTTATTGTTGAAACTGTGACCGAAGTTCACTTTCCTACGCATTTTGAAAGCGATTAAGGCTCGTTAATAACTTGCCACTAACGTATTTTTTACCCAAAATTTGATTTTTATATGAGTGCTCTCGCGATATAGAAATGATATTTTAAACCCAATTTGGGAACAAAACATTAGACATCTATTTTTACGCCCATCTATCGGATCGTAATTGAAATCCATATTTCTGGTAACTTGCCGGGCGAAATAAAAATGGCAATAACTCCATGGATTTCTATCTAAAAAATACAAAATTTGTTTTCAAATTTATGCTCTGAATGTTGACTTTCTAATACAATAAGACCGCGTCTAAGAATTCCTTACGGTTCAAAAGTTATTGTCGAAACGGTGACCAAATGTCACTTTTCTACCCGTTTTCAAAGCGATTAAGTCTCGTTAATAACTAGCCACCAACGTATTTTTTACCCAAAACTTGATTTTGAGATGATTATCCTCGTGTTGTATTAAAAATGTTTCCAGCCCAAATTCGGGAACAAAACATTAGACTTCCACTTTTAAGGCCTTCTATCGGCTCATTATTGAAATCCATATTTCGGGTAACTCGCTGGGCCAAATACAAAGAACTATAACTCTCAAGATTTCCATCCAACACATATGAAATTTGTGTTCAAATTCAAACTCTGAATGTGAACTTCCTAAAATAGTGAGACCGCGTTAAAGAATTCCTTAACGTTGAAAAGTTATTATCGAAACTGTGACCGAAGTTCACTTTCCTACGCATTTTGAAAGCGATTAAGGCTCGTTAATAACATGCCACTAACGTATTTTTTACCCAAAATTTTATTTTTAGATGAGTGCTCACGCGATATAGAAAAGATATTTTGAAGCCAATTTGGGAATAAAACATTAGACTTCCATTTTTACGTCCATCTATCGGATCGTAATTGGAATCCAAATTTCTGGTAACTTCCCGGGCGAAATAAAAATGGCAATCACTCCTTGGATTTCTATCTAAAAAATACGAAATTTGTGTTCAAATTTATGTTCTGAATGTGGACTTTCTAGTACAATAAGACCGCGTCTAAGAATTCCTTACTATTCAAAAGTTATTGTCGAAATGGCGACCGAAGGTCACTTTTCTACGCGTTTTCAAAGCGATTAAGTCTCGTTAATAACTAGCCACCAACGTATTTTTTACCCGAAACTTGATTTTGAGATGATTATCCTCGTGTTATATTAAAAATGTTTCCGGCCCAAATTCGGGAACAAAACATTAGACTTCCACTTTTAAGGCCTTCTATCGGCTCATTATTGGAATCCATATTTCAGGTAAGTCGCTGGGCCAAATACAAACAACTATAACTCTCAAGATTTCCATCGAAAACATATGAAATTTGTGTTCAAAATCAAGCTCAGAATGTGAACATTCTAAAACAGTAAGACTGCGTTAAAGAATTCCTTAACGTTTAAAAGTTATTCTCGAAACTGTGTCCGAAATTCACTTTCCTACGCATTTTGAAAGCGATTAAGGCTCGTTAATAACTTGCCACTAACGTATTTTTTACCCAAAATTTGATTTTTAGATGAGTGCTCTCGCGATATTGAAAAGATATTTTAAAGCCAATTTGGGAACAAAACATTAGACTTCCATTTTTACGCCCATCTATCGGATCGTAATTGGAATCCATATTCCTGGTAATTTGCCGAGCGAAATAAAAATGGCAATCACTCCTTGGATTTCTATCTAAAAAATACAAAATTTGTGTTCAAATTTATGCTCTGAATGTGGACTTTCTAATACAATAAGACCGCGTCTAAGAATTCCTTACTGTTCAAAAGTTATTGTCGAAATGGTGACCGAAGGTCACTTTTCTACGCATTTTCAAAGCGATTTAGTCTCGTTAATAACATGCCACCAACGTATTTTTTACCCGAAACTTGATTTTCAGATGATTATCCTCGTGTTATATTAAAAATGTTTCCTTCCCAAATTCGGGAACTAAACATTAGACTTCCACTTTTAAGGCCTTCTATCGGCTCATTATTGGAATCTATATTTCGGGTAACTCGCTGGGCCAAATACAAACAACTATAACTCTCAAGATTTCCATCGAAAACATATGAAATTTGTGTTCAAATTCAAGCTCTGAATTTGAACTTTCTAAAACAGTAAGACCGCGTTAAAGAATTCCTTAACGTTTAAAAGTTATTGTCGAAACTGTGACCGAAATTAACTTTCCTACACATTTTGAATGCGATGTAGGCTCGTTAATAACTAGCCACTAACGTATTTTTTCCCAAAATTTGATTTTTAGATGAGTGCTCTCGCGATGTAGAAAAGATATTTTGAAGCCAATTTGGGAACAAATCATTAGACCTCCATTTTTACGCCCATCTATCGGATCGTAATTGGAATCCATCTTTCTTGTAACTTGCCGGGTGAAATAAAAATGGCAATAACTACTTGGATTTCTATCTAAAAAATACAAAATTTATGTTCAAATTTATGCTCTGAATGTGGACTTTCTAATACAATAAGACCGCGTCTAAGAATTCCTTACTGTTCAAAAGTTATTGTCGAAACGGTGACCGAAGGTCACTTTTCTACGCGTTTTCAAAGCGATTAAGTCTCGTTAATAACTAGCCACCAATGTATTTTTTACCCAAAACTTGATTTTGAGATGATTATCCTCGCGTTATAGGAAAAATGTTTCCAGCCAAAATTCAGGAACAAAACATTAGACTTCCACTTTTAAGCCCTTCTATCGGCTCAGTATTGGAATCCATATTTCAAGTAACTCGCTCGGCCAAATACAAACAACTATAACTCTCAAGATTTCCATCGAAAACATATGAAATTTGTGTTCAAATTCAAGCTCTGAATGTGAAATTTCTAAAAGAGTGAGACCGCGTTAAATAATTCCTTAACGTTTAAAAGTTATTGTCGAAACTGTGACCGAAGTTCACTTTGCTACGCGTTTTGAAAGCGATTAAGGCTCGTTAATATCTGGCCACTAACGTATTTTTTACCCAAAATTTGATTTTTAGATGAGTGCTCTCGTGATATCGAAAAGATATTTTGAAGCCAATTTGGGAACAAAACATTAGACTTCCATTTTTACGCCCATCTATCGGATCGTAATTGGAATCCATATTTCTGGTAACTTGCCGGGCGAAATAAAAATGGCAATAACTCCTTGGATTTCTATCTAAGAAATACAAAATTTCTGTTCAAATTTATGCTCTGAATGTGGACTTTCTAATACAATAAGACCGCGTCTAAGAATTCCTTACTATTCAAAAGTTATTGTCGAAACGGTGACCGAAGGTCACTTTTCTACGCGTTTTCAAAGCGATTAAGTCTCGTTAATAACTGGCCACCAACGTATTTTTTAACCAAAACTTGATTTTGAGATGATTATCCTCGTGTTATATTAAAAATGTTTCCAGCCCAAATTCGGGAACAAAACATTAGACTTCCACTTTTAAGGCCTTCTATTGGCTCATTATTGGAATCCATATTTTGGGTAACTCGCTGGGCCAAATACAAACAACTATAACTCTCAAGATTTCCATCGAAAACATATGAAATTTGTGTTCAAATTCAAGCTCTGAATGTGAACTTTCTAAAACAGTAATACCGCGTTAAAGAATTCCTTAACGTTTAAAAGTTATTGTCGAAACTATGACCGAAGTTAACTTTCCTACACATTTTGAAAGCGATGAAGGCTCGTTAATAACTAGCCACTAACGTATTTTTTACCCAAAATTTGATTTTTAGATGAGTGCTCTCGCGATGTAGAAAAGATATTTTGAAGCCAATTTGGGAACAAATCATTAGACTTCCATTTTTACGCCCACCTATCGGATCGTAATTGGAATCCATATTTCTGGTAACTTGCCGGGTGAAATAAAAAAGGCAATAACTCCTTGGATTTCTATCTAAAAAATACAAAACTTCTATTCAAATTTATGCTCTGAATGTGGACTTTCTAATACAATAAGACTGCGTCTAAGAATTCCTTACTGTTCAAAAGTTATTGTCGAAACGGTGACCGAAGGTAACTTTTCTACGCATTTTCAAAGCGATTAAGTCTCGTTAATAACTAGCCACCAATGTATTTTTTACCCAAATCTTGATTTTGAGATAATTATCCTCGTGTTATAGGAAAAATGTTTCCAGCCCAAATTCGGGAACAAAATATTAGACTTCCACTTTTAAGCCCTTCTATCGGCTCAGTATTGGAATCCATATTTCGGGTAACTCGCTGGGCCAAATACAGACAACTATAACTCTCAAGATTTCCATCGAAAACATATGAAATTTGTGTTCAAATTCAAGCTCTGAATGTGAACTTTCTAAAACAGTGAGACCACGTTAAAGAATTCCTTAACGTTTAAAAGTTAGTATCGAAACTGTGACCGAAGTTGACTTTCCAACGCATTTTGAAAGCGATTAAGGCTCGTTAATAACTTGCCACTAACGTATTTTTTACCCAAAATTTGATTTTTAGATGAGTGCTCTCGCGATATAGAAAAGATATTTTGAAGCCAATTTGGGAACAAAACATTAGACTTCCATATTTACGCCCATCTATCGGTTCGTAATTGGAATCCATATTTCTGGTAACTTGCCGGGTGAAATAAAAATGGCAATAACTCCTTGGATTTCTATCTAAAAAATACAAAATTTGTGTTCAAATTTATGCTCTGAATGTGGACTTTCTAATACAGTAAGACCACGTCTAAGAATTCCTTACTGTTCAAAAGTTATTGTCGAAACGGTGACCGAAGGTCACTTTTCTACGCGTTTTCAAAGCGATTTAGTCTCGTTAATAACTTGCCACCAACGTATTTTTTACCCGAAACATGATTTTGAGATGATTATCCTCGTGTTATATTAAAAATGTTTCCTTCCCAAATTCGGGAACAAAACATTAGACTTCCACTTCTAGGGCCTTCTATAGGCTCATTATTGGAATCCATATTTCGGGTAACACGCTTGGCCAAATACAAACAACTATAACTCCCAAGATTTCCATCGAAAACATATGAAATTTGTGTTCAAATTCAAGCTCTGAATGTGAAAATTCTAAAATAGTGAGACCGCGTTAAAGAATTCCTTAACGTTTAAAAGTTATTGTCGAAACTGTGACCGAAGTTAACTTTCCTACACATTTTGAAAGCGATGTAGGCTCGTTAATAACTAGCCACTAACGTATTTTTTACACAAAATTTGATTTTTAGATGAGTGCTCTCGCGATGTAGAAAAGATATTTTGAAGCCAATTTGGGAACAAATCATTAGACTTCCATTTTTACGCCCATCTATCGGATCGTAATTGGAATCCATCTTTCTTGTAACTTGCCGGGGGAAATAAAAATGGCAATAACTCCATGGATTTCTATCTAAAAAATACAAAATTTCGGTTCAAATTTATGCTCTGAATGTGGACTTTCTAATACAATAAGACCGCGTCTAAGAATTCCTTACTGTTCAAAAGTTATTGTCGAAACGGTGACCGAAGGTCACTTTTCTACGCGTTTTCAAAGCGATTAAGTCTCGTTAATAACTAGCCACCAATGTATTTTTTACCCAAAACTTGATTTTGAGATGATTATCCTCGTGTTATGGGAAAAATGTTTCCAGCCCAAATTCGGGAACAAAACATTAGACTTCCACTTTTAAGCCCTTCTATCAGTTCAGTATTGGAATCCATATTTCAAGTAACTCGCTCGGCCAAATACAAACAACTATAACTCTCAAGATTTCCATCGAAAACATATGAAATTTGTGTTCAAATTCAAGCTCTGAATGTGAACTTTCTAAAAGAGTAAGACCGCGTTAAATAATTCCTTAACGTTTAAAAGTTATTGTCGAAACTGTGACCGAAGTTCACTTTGCTTCGCATTTTGAAAGCGATTAAGGCTCGTTAATATCTAACCACTAACGTATTTTTTACCCAGAGTTTGATTTTTAGATGAGTGCTCTCGCTATATAGAAAAGATATTTTGAAGCCAATTTGGGAACAAAACATTAGACTTCCATTTTTGCGCCCATCTATCGGATCATAATTGAAATCCATATTTCTGGTAACTTGCCGGGCGAAATAAAAAAGGCAATAACTCCATGGATTTCTTTCTAAAAAATACAAAATTTGTTTTCAAATTTATGCTCTGAATGTTGACTTTCTAATACAATAAGACCGCGTCTAAGAATTCCTTACAGTTCAAAAGCTATTGTCGAAACGGTGACCAAAGGTCACTTTTCTACGCGTTTTCAAAGCGATTAAGTTTCGTTAATAACTAGCCACCAACATATTTTTTACCCAAAACTTGATTTTGAGATGATTATCCTCGTGTTGTATTAAAAATGTTTCCAGCCCAAATTTGGGAACAAAACATTAGACTTCCACTTTTAAGGCCTTCTATCGGCTTATTATTGGAATCCATATTTCAGGTAAGTCGCTGGGCCAAATACAAACAACTATAACTCTCAAGATTTCCATCTAAAACATATGAAATTTGTGTTCAAATTCAACCTCTAAATGTGAGCTTTCTAAAAGAGTAAGACCGCGTTAAATAATTCCTTAACGTTTAAAAGTTATTGTCGAAATTGTGACCGAAGTTCACTTTCCTAGGCATTTTGAAAGCGATTAAGGCACGTTGATATCTAGCCACTAACGTATTTTTTACCCAGAATTTGATTTTTTGATGAGTGCTCTCGCGATATAGAAAAGATATTTTGAAGCCAATTTGGGAACAAAACATTAGACTTCCATTTTTACGCCCATCTATCGGATCGTAATTGAAATCCATATTTCTGGTAACTTGCCGGGCGAAATAAAAATGGCAATAACTCCATGGATTTCTATCTAAAAAATACAAAATTAGTTTTCAAATTTATGCTCTGAATGTTGACTTTCTAATACAATAAGACCGCGTCTAAGAATTCCTTACTGTTCAAAAGTTATTGTCGAAACGGTGACCGAAGGTCACTTTTCTACGCGTTTTCAAATCGATTAAGTCTCGTTAATAACTAGCCACCAATGTATTTTTTACCCAAAACTTGATTTTGAGATGATTATCCTCGTGTTATGGGAAAAATGTTTCCAGCCCAAATTCGGGAACAAAACATTAGACTTCCACTTTTAAGCCCTTCTATCGGCTCAGTATTGGAATCCATATTTCAGGTAAGTCGCTGGGCCAAATACAAACAACTATAACTCTCAAGATTTCCATCGAAAACATATGAAATTTGTGTTCAAATTCAAGCTCTGAATGTGAACTTTCTAAAAGAGTAAGACCGCGTTAAATAATTCCTTAACGTTTAAAAGTTATTGTCGAAACTGTGACCGAAGTTCACTTTGCTTCGCATTTTAAAAGCGATTAAGGCTCGTTAATATCTAATCACTAACGTATTTTTTACCCAGAGTTTGATTTTTAGATGAGTGCTCTCGCGATATAGAAAAGATATTTTGAAGCCAATTTGGGAACAAAACATTAGACTTCCATTTTTACGCCCATCTATCGGATCGTAATTGAAATCCATATTTCTGGTAACTTGCCGGGCGAAATAAAAAAGGCAATAACTCCAAGGATTTCTATCTAAAAAATACAAAATTTGTTTTCAAATTTATGCTCTGAATGTTGACTTTCTAATACAATAAGACCGCGTCTAAGAATTCCTTACAGTTCAAAAGCTATTGTCGAAACGGTGACCAAAGGTCACTTTTCTACGCGTTTTCAAAGCGATTAAGTCTCGTTAATAACTAGCCACCAACATATTTTTTACCCAAAACTTGATTTTGAGATGATTATCCTCGTGTTGTATTAAAAATGTTTCCAGCCCAAATTTGGGAACAAAACATTAGACTTCCACTTTTAAGGCCTTCTATCGGCTTATTATTGGAATCCATATTTCAGGTAAGTCGCTGGGCCAAATACAAACAACTATAACTCTCAAGATTTCCATCTAAAACATATGAAATTTGTGTTCAAATTCAACCTCTAAATGTGAGCTTTCTAAAAGAGTAAGACCGCGTTAAATAATTCCTTAACGTTTAAAAGTTATTGTCGAAACTGTGACCGAAGTTCACTTTCCTAGGCATTTTGAAAGCGATAAAGGCTCGTTGATATCTAGCCACTAACGTATTTTTTACCCAGAATTTGATTTTTAGATGAGTGCTCTCGCGATATAGAAAAGATATTTTGAAGCCAATTTGGGAACAAAACATTAGACTTCCATTTTTACGCCCATCTATCGGATCGTAATTGAAATCCATATTTCTGGTAACTTGCCGGGCGAAATAAAAATGGCAGTAACTCCATGGATTTCTATCTAAAAAATACAAAATTAGTTTTCAAATTTATGCTCTGAATGTTGACTTTCTAATACAATAAGACCGCGTCTAAGAATTCCTTACTGTTCAAAAGTTATTGTCGAAACGGTGACCGAAGGTCACTTTTCTACGCGTTTTCAAATCGATTAAGTCTCGTTAATAACTAGCCACCAATGTATTTTTTACCCAAAACTTGATTTTGAGATGATTATCCTCGTGTTATGGGAAAAATGTTTCCAGCCCAAATTCGGGAACAAAACATTAGACTTCCACTTTTAAGCCCTTCTATCGGCTCAGTATTGGAATCCATATTTCAGGTAAGTCGCTGGGCCAAATACAAACAACTATAACTCTCAAGATTTCCATCGAAAACATATGAAATTTGTGTTCAAATTCAAGCTCTGAATGTGAACTTTCTAAAAGAGTAAGACCGCGTTAAATAATTCCTTAACGTTTAAAAGTTATTGTCGAAACTGTGACCGAAGTTCACTTTGCTTCGCATTTTAAAAGCGATTAAGGCTCGTTAATATCTAACCACTAACGTATTTTTTACCCAGAGTTTGATTTTTAGATGAGTGCTCTCGCGATATAGAAAAGATATTTTGAAGCCAATTTGGGAACAAAACATTAGACTTCCATTTTTACGCCCATCTATCGGATCGTAATTGAAATCCATATTTCTGGTAACTTGCCGGGCGAAATAAAAATGGCAATAACTCCATGGATTTCTATCTAAAAAATACAAAATTTGTTTTCAAATTTATGCTCTGAATGTTGACTTTCTAATACAATAAGACCGCATCTAAGAATTCCTTACTGTTCAAAAGTTATTGTCGAAACGGTGACCAAAGGTCACTTTTCTACGCGTTTTCAAAGCGATTAAGTCTCGTTAATAACTAGCCACCAACATATTTTTTACCCAAAACTTGATTTTGAGATGATTATCCTCGTGTTGTATTAAAAATGTTTCCAGCCCAAATTTGGGAACAAAACATTAGACTTCCACTTTTAAGGCCTTCTATCGGCTCATTATTGGAATCCATATTTCAGGTAAGTCGCTGGGCCAAATACAAACAACTATAACTCTCAAGATTTCCATCTAAAACATATGAAATTTGTGTTCAAATTCAAGCTCTAAATGTGAGCTTTCTAAAAGAGTAAGACCGCGTTAAATAATTCCTTAACGTTTAAAAGTTATTGTCGAAACTGTGACCGAAGTTCACTTTCCTAGGCATTTTGAAAGCGATTAAGGCTCGTTAATATCTAGCCACTAACGTATTTTTTACCCAGAATTTGATTTTTAGATGAGTGCTCTCGCGATATAGAAAAGATATTTTGAAGCCAATTTGGGAACAAAACATTAGACTTCCATTTTTACGCCCATCTATCGGATCGTAATTGAGATCCATATTTCTGGTAACTTGCCGAGCGAAATAAAAATGGCAATAAATCCCTGGATTTCTATCTAAAAAATACAAAATTTGTGTTCAAATTTATGCTCTGAATGTGGAATTTCTAATACAATCAGACCGCGTCTAAGAATTCCTTACTGTTCAAAAGTTATTGTCGAAACGGTGACCGAAGGTCACTTTTCTACGCGTTTTCAAAGCGATTAAGTCTCGTTAATAACTTGCCACCAATGTATTTTTTACCCTAAACTTGATTTTGAGATGATTATCCTCGTGTTATAGGAAAAATGTTTCCCGCCCAAATTCGGGAACAAAACATTAGACTTCCACTTTTAAGCCCTTCTATCGGCTCAGTATTGGAATCCATATTTTGGGTAACTCGCTCGGCCAAATACAAACAACTATAACTCTCAAGATTTCCATCGAAAACATATGAAATTTGTGTTCAAATTCAAGCTCTGAATGTGAAAATTCTAAAATAGTGAGACCGCGTTAAAGAATTCCTTAACGTTTAAAAGTTATTGTCGAAACTGTGACCGAAGTTAACTTTCCTACACATTTTGAAAGCGATGTAGGCTCGTTAATAACTAGCCACTAACGTATTTTTTACCCAAAATTTGATTTTTAGATTAGTGCTCTCGCGATGTAGAAAAGATATTTTGAAGCCAATTTGGGAACAAATCATTAGACTTCCATTTTTACGCCCATCTATCGGATCGTAATTGGAATCCATATTCCTGGTAACTTGCCGAGCGAAATAAAAATGGCAATCACTCCTTGGATTTCTATCTGAAAAATACAAAATTTGCGTTCAAATTTATGCTCCGAATGTGGACTTTCTAATACAATCAGACCGCGTCTAAGAATTCCTTACTGTTCAAAAGTTATTGTCGAAATGGTGACCGAAGGTCACTTTTCTACGCGTTTTCAAAGCGATTTAGTCTCGTTAATAACTTGCCACCAACGTATTTTTTACCCGAAACTTGATTTTGAGATGATTATCCTCGTGTTATGGGAAAAATGATTCCAGCCCAAATTCGGGAACAAAACATTAGACTTCCACTTTTAAGCCCTTCTATCGGCTCAGTATTGGAATCCGTATTTCAAGTAACTCGCTCGGCCAAATACGAACAACTATAACTCTCAAGATTTCCTTCGAAAACGTATGAAATTTGTGTTCAAATTCAAGCTCTGAATGTGAACTTTCTAAAAGAGTAAGACCGCGTTAAATAATTCCTTAACGTTTAAAAGTTATTGTCGAAACTGTGACCGAAGTTCACTTTGCTACGCATTTTGAAAGCGATTAAGGCTCGTTAATATCTAACCACTATCGTATTTTTTACCCAGAGTTTGATTTTTAGATGAGTGCTCTCGCGATATAGAAAAGATATTTTGAAGCCAATTTGGGAACAAAACATTAGACTTCCATTTTTACGCCCATCTATCGGATCGTAATTGAAATCCATATTTCTGGTAACTTGCCGGGCGAAATAAAAATGGCAATAACTCCATGGATTTCTATCTAAAAAATACAAAATTTGTTTTCAAATTTATGCTCTGAATGTTCACTTTCTAATACAATAAGAGCGCGTCTAAGAATTCCTTACTGTTCAAAAGTTATTGTCGACACGGTGACCAAAGGTCACTTTTCTACGCGTTTTCAAAGCGATTAAGTCTCGTTAATAACTAGCCACCAACATATTTTTTACCCCAAACTAAGATTTTGAGATGATTATACTCGTGTTGTATTAAAAATGTTTCCAGCCCAAATTCTGGAACAAAACATTAGACTTCCACTTTTAAGGCCTTCTATCGGCTCATTATTGGAATCCATATTTCGGGTAACTCGCTGGGCCAAATACAAAGAACGATAAATCTCAAGATTTCCATCGAAAACATATGAAATTTGTGTTCAAATTCAAGCTCTGAATGTGACCTTCCTAAAATAGTGAGACCGCGTTAAAGAATTCCTTAACGTTTAAAAGTTATTATCGAAACTGTGACCGAAGTTCACTTTCCTACGCATTTTGAAAGCGATTAAGGCTCGTTAATAACTTGCCACTAACATATTTTTTACCCAAAATTTGATTTTTAGATGAGTGCTCTCGCGATATAGAAAAGATATTTTGAAGCCAATTTGGGAACAAAACATTAGACTTCCATTTTTACACCCATCTATCGGATCGTAATTGGAATCCATATTTCTGGTAACTTGCCGGGCGAAATAAAAATGGCAATCACTCCTTGGATTTCTATTTAAAAAATACAAAATTTGTGTTCAAATTTATGCTCTGAATGTGGACTTTCTAATACAATAAGACCGCGTCTAAGAATTCCTTACTGTTCAAAAGTTATTGTCGAAATGGTGACCGAAGGTCACTTTTCTACGCGTTTTCAAAGCGATTAAGTCTCGTTAATAACTAGCCACCAACGTATTTTTTACCCGAAACTTGATTTTGAGATGATTATCCTCGTGTTATATTAAAAATGTTTCCAGCCCAAAATCGGGAACAAATCCTTAGACTTCCACTTTTAAGGCCTTCTATCGGCTCATTATTGGAATCCATATTTCAGGTAAGTCGCTGGGCCAAATACAAACAACTATAACTCTCAAGATTTCCATCGAAAACATATGAAATTTGTGTTCAAATTCAAGCTCTAAATGTGAACTTTCTAAAAGAGTAAGACCGCGTTAAATAATTCCTTAACGTTTAAAAGTTATTCTCGAAACTGTGACCGAAGTTCACTTTCCTAGGCATTTTGAAAGCGATTAAGGCACGTTAATATCTAGCCACTAACGTATTTTTTACCCAGAATTTGATTTTTAGATGAGTGCTCTCGCGATATAGAAAAGATATTTTGAAGCCAATTTGGGAACAAAACATTAGACTTCCTTTTTTACGCCCATCTATCGGATCGTAATTGAAATCCATATTTCTGGTAACTTGCCGAGCGAAATAAAAATGGCAATAACTCCTTGGATTTCTATCTAAAATATACTAAATTTGTGTTCAAATTTATGCTCTGAATGTGGACTTTCTAATACAATCAGACCACGTCTAAGAATTCCTTACTGTTCAAAAGTTATTGTCGAAACGGTGACCAAAGGTCACTTTTGTACACGTTTTCAAAGCGATTATGTCTCGTTAATAACTAGCCACCAATGTATTTTCTACCCAAAACTTCATTTTGAGATGATTATCCTCGTGTTATGGGAAAAATGTTTCCAGCCCAAATTCGGGAACAAAACATTAGACTTCCACATTTAAGCCCTTCTATCGGCTCAGTATTGGAATCCATATTTCGGGTAACTCGCTCGGCCAAATACAAACAACTGTAACTCTCAAGATTTCCATCGAAAACATATGAAATTTGTGTTCAAATTCAAGCTCTGAATGTGAACTTTCTAAAAGAGTCAGACCGCGTTAAAGAATTCCTTAACGTTTAAAAGTTATTGTCGAAACTGTGACCGAAGTTCACTTTGCTACGCATTTTGAAAGCGATTAAGGCTCGTTAATATCTAACCACTAACGTATTTTTTACCCAGAGTTTGATTTTTAGATGAGTGCTCTCGCGATATAGAAAAGATATTTTGAAACCAATTTGGGAACAAAACTTTAGACTTCCATTTTTACGCCCATCTATCGGATCGTAATTGAAATCCATATTTCTGGTAACTTGCCGGGCGAAATAAAAATGGCAATAACTCCATGGATTTCTATCTAAAAAATACAAAATTTGTTTTCAAATTTATGCTCTGAATGTTGACTTTCTAATACAATAAGACCGCGTCTAAGAATTCCTTACTGTTCAAAAGTTATTGTCGAAACGGTGACCAAAGGTCACTTTTCTACGCGTTTTCAAAGCGATTAAGTCTCGTTAATAACTAGCCACCAACATATTTTTTACCCAAAACTTGATTTTGAGATGATTATCCTCATGTTGTATTAAAAATGTTTCCAGCCCAAATTCGGGAACAAAACATTAGACTTCCACTTTTAAGGCCTTCTATCGGCTCATTATTGGAATCCATATTTCGGGTAACTCGCTGGGCCAAATACAAAGAACTATAACTCTCAAGATTTCCATCGAAAACATATGAAATTTGTGTTCAAATTCAAGCTCTGAATATGAACTTCCTAAAACAGTAAGACCGCGTTAAAGAATTCCTTAACGTTTAAAAGTTATTATCGAAACTGTGGCCGAAGTTCACTTTCCTACGCATTTTGAAAGCGATTAAGGCTCGTTAATAACTTGCCACTAACGTATTTTTTACCCAAAATTTGATTTTTAGATGAGTGCTCTCGCGATATAGAAAAGATATTTTGAAGCCAATTTGGGAACAAAACATTAGACTTCCATTTTTACGCCCATCTATCGGATCGTAATTGGAATCCATATTTCTGGTAACTTGCCGGGCGAAATAAAAATGGCAATCACTCCTTGGATTTCTGTTTAAAAAATACAAAATTTGTGTTCAAATTTATGCTCTGAATGTGGACTTTCTAATATAATAAGACCGCGTCTAAGAATTCCTTACTGTTCAAAAGTTATTGTCGAAATGGTGACTCAAGGTCACTTTTCTACGCGTTTTCAAAGCGATTAAGTCTCGTTAATAACTAGCCACCAACGTATTTTTTACCCGAAACTTGATTTTGAGATTATTATCCTCGTGTTATATTAAAAATGTTTCTAGCCCAAAGTCGGGAACAAATCCTTAGACTTCCACTTTTAAGGCCTTCTATCGGCTCATTATTGGAATCCATATTTCAGGTAAGTCGCTGGGCCAAATACAAGCAACTATAACTCTCAAGATTTCCATCGAAAACATATGAAATTTGTGTTCAAATTCAAGCTCTAAATGTGAACTTTCTAAAAGAGTAAGACCGCGATAAATAATTCCTTAACGTTTAAAAGTTATTCTCGAAACTGTGACCGAAGTTCACTTTCCTAGGCATTTTGAAAGCGATTAAGGCTCGTTAATATCTAGCCACTAACGTATTTTTTACCCAGAATTTGATTTTTAGATGAGTGCTCTCGCGATATAGAAAAGATATTTTGAAGCCAATTTGGGAACAAAACATTGGACTTCCTTTTTTACGCCCATCTATCGGATCGTAATTGAAATCCATATTTCTGGTAACTTGCCGAGCGAAATAAAAATGGCAATAACTCCTTGGATTTCTATCTAAAAAATACAAAATTTGTGTTCAAATTTATGCTCTGAATGTGGACTTTCTAATACAATCAGACCACGTCTAAGAATTCCTTACTGTTCAAAATTTATTGTCGAAACGGTGACCGAAGGTCACTTTTCTACACGTTTTCAAAGCGATTATGTCTCGTTAATAACTAGCCACCAATGTATTTTCTACCCAAAACTTGATTTTGAGATGATTATCCTCGTGTTATGGGAAAAATGTTTCCAGCCCAACTTCGGGAACAAAACATTAGACTTCCACTTTTAAGCCCTTCTATCGGCTCAGTATTGGAATCCATATTTCGGGTAACTCGCTCGGCCAAATACAAATAACTATAACTCTCAAGATTTCCATCGAAAACATATGAAATTTGTGTTCAAATTCAAGCTCTGAATGTGAACTTTCTAAAAGAGTAAGACCGCGTTAAAGAATTCCTTAACGTTTAAAAGTTACTGTCGAAACTGTGACCGAAGTTCACTTTCCTACGCATTTTGAAAGCGATTAAGGCTCGTTAATAACTAGCCACTAACGTATTTTTTACCCAAAATTTGATTTTTAGATGAGCGCTCTCGCGATATAGAAAAGATATTTTGAAGCCAATTTGGGAACAAAACATTAGACTTCCATTTTTACGCCCATCTATCGGATCGTAATTGGAATCCATATTTCTGGTAACTTGCCGGGCGAAATAAAAATGGCAATAACTCCTTGGATTTCTATCTAAAAAATACAAAATTTGTGTTCAAATTTATGCTCTGAATGTGGACTTTCTAATACAATAAGACCGCGTCTAAGAATTCCTTACTGTTCAAAAGTTATTGTCGAAACGGTGACCGAAGGTCACTTTTCTACGCGTTTTCAAAGCGATTAAGTCTCATTAATAACTAGCCACCAATGTATTTTTTACCCAAAACTTGATTTTAAGATGATTATCCTCGTGTTATAGGAAAAATGTTTCCAGCCCAAATTCGGAAACAAAACATTAGACTTCCACTTTTAAGCCCTTCTATCGGCTCAGTATTGGAATCCATATTTCGGGTAACTCGCTCGGCCAAATACAAACAACTATAACTCTCAAGATTTCAATCAAAAACATATGAAATTTGTGTTCAAATTCAAGCTCTGAATGTGAACTTTCTAAAAGAGTGAGACCGCGTTAAATAATTCCTTAACGTTTCGAAATATAGACAACAATAATTCTCTCGATTACCATCAAAAAAATACAAAATTTGTGTTCAAATTCAAGCTCTGAATGTGTACTATCTAAAACATTCAGGCTGCCTCTAAGAATTCCATACCTTTCAAAACTTATGTTTGAAACGGTGACCGAAGGTCACTTTTCAACACATTTTAAAAGCGATCAAGGCTCGCGAATGACTTGCCACCAACGTATTTTTTACCCAAAAATTGATTCTGAGATGATTGCCCTCGTGAAATAGGAAAATATTTCTAGCCCAAATTCGGGAACAAAACGGTAGGCTTCCACTTTTACGCCCTTCTATCGGCTCATTATTGAATCCCTATTTCGGGTAACTCACTGGGTCAAATACAAACAACAATAACTCTCTCGATTTGCATCGAAAAAATACAAAATTTGTGTTCAAATTCAATCTCTAAATGTGAACGTTCTAAAATTGTAAGTCCGCGTCTAAGAATTCCTTACCGTTCAAAATTTATTGTCAAAATGGTGACCAAAGGTCACTTTTCAACACATTTTCAAATCGATCAAGGCTCGTGAATGACTTGCCACCAACGTATTTTTTACCCAAGACTTGATTATGAGATGATTGTCCTCGTGATATAGGAAAAATATTTGTAGCCCAAATTCGGGATCAAAACGTTAGACTTCCACTTTTTCGCCCTTCTATCGGCTCATTATTGGAATCCATATTTCGAGTAACTCGCTGGGCCAAATACAAACAACTATAACTCTCTCGATTTCCATCGAAAAAATACAAAATTTGTTTTCAAATTCAAGCTCTAAATGTGAACTTTCTAAAACAGTTAGACCGCATCTAAGAATTCCTTACCGTTCAAAAGTTATTGTCGGAATAGTGACCGAAGGTCACTTTTCTACGCATTTTGAAAGCGGTTAAGGCTCGTTAATAACTAACCGCTAACGTATTTTTTACCCAAAATTTGATTTTGAGATAAATGCTCTCATGATATAGAAGAAATATTTCTAGGTCAAATTCGGGAACAAAACATTAGACTTCCATTTTTACATTCATCTAACATATCATAATTGGAATCCATATTTCTGGTAACTTGCTGGGCGAAATACAAACGACAATAACTCTCTCGATTTCCATCTAAAAAATACTAAATTTGTATTCAAATTTGTAAGGTTAAATTTAATCAACCATGTGTTGGCTTTATTCCATGACAAATTTGCTTGTAATACAGCACTTAGAAACCCTGTATTTAGGTGGGAATCATGTAAGGGTAGTGTGTGAGAGAGTGTGAAGAAATGCTCAAGACAGTGCAGTGAAGCAGAGACTCGCGGCTAGGACTCGCGGGTGGCTCGCGGCTTGCAAGCCGCCAAAAGTTGCTCACGTGCAGAGCATGCAGGGGAGCTGAACAGTCACGCCACCTGGAGCACTACACGACAAAAATCCAGACTGGCCATTAAGTTAGCTCGCGACTTGAACTCGCGACTCAGTCAAGTCGCGAGGTCAAGTCGCCAGCCAGCCCTATTTTTTTTTAAAAACTGACTCTTCGTATTCCATTCTCACACCAGTATAAATACCCCTCATTCCCACAAAATAGGGGTGGCTATTCAGAAAGAAAAACCCTAAGAGAGGTTTCTTCAAAACACCCATCCCATTAGAGAGAGCTACTCATCCTTAGAAAGAAACCTTTGTAGTCTCTTCTCATTCCCTCTCTCATTGTCATACCTATTGAGAGGAGATTTCTATCCAAATACTACCCACACCAATTTAGAGTGTTGAGTGCTTTTAGAGCTTTGGGAAGCATTGGAGGATGCCAAGGATGGTGGATGCTACGGTCTAGTAGCGGAATCCGGTAAGCTAGAAAAGAAAAAGGTTCGGCGCAACCTCGTTGGAGCAAGAAGCTTGGAGGGCTTAGGTACATCGGGTAGATTAGGCTTGGAGGGTCTATTGCTGTTCATGTATCCCAACTACATTTTCTAGTGGATTGTTTACCGCTTGGAGGGCGGCGGAGAGGTTTTACGCCGAGGGCTTCGGTTTCCTCTTCGATAACACATCGTGTGTTGTCCTTGTGTTTGCATCTCTCTTCCCTTTATCTTTGCCTTTTATTTTCTGTTGTGGATGTGATTTATAATTGGCTTAGATTGATTTCCAATTCTGTTTATAGCTTATGTTCATTTTCCGCACACTTGTTGTTTGTCATAAAGCTTGAATTGGTTACTTTGTATTTGGGGGTCTAAACGTTCAAGGGTGTTTACACACGTTTTTGAACTTTCAAAATTCAATCTCAAAATGTGTACTTTCTAAAACATTCAGGCTGTCTCTAAGAATTTGATGGTTTTTAGACCCCTTAAAAATGCAATTGGATTAACCTAGGTAATTAGCCCAAGTTGTTACTTAGTCCAAATTCCAAATCTAGGTTATCACAATCAAACAATCATATCATACATAGCAGCGGAAAGATAAATAACACAATGATATGATCACCCAGGAAACCAAACCGATAAAAACCTGTGGAGGATTTAACCTAGCTATCCTCAAGGTAAACCTGAATCCACTATCTTGAAGGAATCGAAGTTCATACAATAAGACTTACAAGCCCCCACGCTCGACTTCTTATTGCTACCCACCAGTAGAACTTACTGACACTACCACGTGCAAGCACCGAATCCATGGACTCCTTCTTTCTTGGATTGTCCAACAATTACAAGCACACCCGCTTGTGTTTCTTTAAACTCTTTAGCGCAGCAACTGAATGATTATCAAGTTCTTGAAGAAATCTCCTTCTTGATAATCCTAAACTTGTGTAAAGGAAAGCTCCTCACACATATCACAAGAGATTTACACAAACAGCAATATGAGCCACCAATAAAACGTGGCTAGGGTTTGCCTTTTATACCTAGGGCAAATTAGAAAACCCTAATCGTTTTAAAAAAACTAGGGCTGACTTGGAATTCTGCAGAAATATACCTCTGACCTGATTTTCGATTGATCGAGCCTAAGCTTCGATCGATCGAACCAGACCGAGAAGCTTAAATTAGTCCTACAATAGCTTATTCCAACTTTACATAAATGAGTCAACTTTGAGCAAGTCTAAACACGACTAAACATTTTGTTTTGATCATGGTTTGCCAACAATACACATTAGAGTTCTAAATACATAAAATCCTAAGTCTTTAGAACCTAACCAACTCCCCCTTTGGCAATCCGTGACAAAACAAAACTAAAAGCTCAAAGTTTACAAAGAAAGGCCCTTTACCAAAGTAATGCACATAAAAACAAATTCAATCCTAACTACTATCCATCAGTTGCAAGTGTAGACAGCAGCTCAATTGAATCAACTTGTATGTTTCCTGAAACACTAAACAAAATGCATAACTGCATGTGTGGAAAATACAAGTAAACAAAATAAATTCTTGATTTCAAACAACACACAATAAAGACATATATCAATGAAAAAAAAAACATAAATATAGATCAATAAGCAGTTGAAAACAACATATAAAGCAATAGAAGTATCTCCCCCTAACATGAATATCCCAACAAAAATATGGCAAGAGCTAAAAAGATAAAAATATAATGTGAAGCACCTAGATACAATCTAAACTCCACAAGCTCCAACCAAAAAAATACTCTCCCCCTAAAGACAAAACTCTACAAGAACTCAAAATATGCACTCCCCTTTTTTGTGACAGAATGCCAAAGGGCAATCAAAATCCATCATCAAAAGGAGGTGACGGTGAAGATCGTCGAAATTGTGCCAACTCTACGCGCAAAGCACGGATCTCATCAAGCACGTCCACCAAAATCTGTCCATGAGCCGCCTGAACGGTCAAGACATGATCCAACGTACGTAGAATGTCTGAATGATCCTAAGTAGTCAGTGGAGGAACATCAGCACCAGCACCAGCAGCACCAGACGCCTCAGCAGCATCAGCACCTGTAGAAGAGGGAGGAGGGGGAACAACACCAGATGACGCACCTCTAGGACGCGTAGGATCAACTCTCAAGTGAGCAGCCCTCTGCCTAAGGAAAGTGGCACCTATGGGAGCGACAACATGAACGGGCTCACCAGAAGGGAAACTATCCAGACCAAGATACAACAAAATCCTATGAATGAAAATAGATGGATAAGCGCATGCCCTACGGTAGAACTCCTACGAACCTCATTCAAAGAACGAAGGAACAAATGTGGAAAACTGATAGACACACCAAAAACAAAAGTGTACAAAAACACACATCGCTCTAGAGGGATGGTATGGAGATGAGAAATAGGCCACAAAAAATGATACGCTATCCTAAAGAAAAGATAGGCAGTCTCAGTGAGCTCAGCGGACGTGATCCGAGGATTAGAACCCCACTGGATAGAAGACCCAGTGATGTATGACATGATAACATCTAAGGGTGGAGACTCATCATAAGGATAATCAGGCTCCCAGACGACCGGAACCCCAAGAGCATCAGCCACTACCCAAGGAATGATGGTGAACTCAACACCTCGTTTCCAACTCCTAACAAGGGTGTTGGAATCATAGACGTGGCAAGAGAGATTCGAGAAGAACTCTCTAATCAGGGCGGTCGGGGGTGGATGATCTATCTCTAATAGGGACAACCAACCTCTAGACTCAAGGTTTGCCCTAATGGCCGGATCAACCTCATCTAAAACCACAGAACGCTCAGCCCATATCTTACGCTTACAGTTCAGTTTCTCAAAGGCCTCTCTGCTTTTATCATTCCTAAACACCTCACCCCTAGAGGGAGACTCAGAGGAAGTGGAGGGGTCCTATTGGCTGTAGTTTTCCTAGGCATAGTGCTAGGATAAGGACAAAGACACAAAGCAAGAGAAAAAAACAAAACAAAACAAAACAAAACAAAAAAACAAAAACAAAAACAAAACCAAGGGCAGACTGCAAGTTAGCACAAAAAAATATAGAACAAAAATCTATATGATGCATGAACAGATTAAATGACATGATGCATGCCCTAATGCAATGAAATTAAGTTCAAATTTAGATCAAGTTCACAAAATTTGGCTTGAGCATAGAGTTTCGAACAAAAACCCCAAAATATTTGAAAAACCACTTGATTAATTTGTACAAATTGACCAATTGATCATCATACAAGATAGATTTCAGAAAATAATGACCAATTTCATCAATTCAACAAGCCAATTTCATCGTTGTGGAGACTTGCCAAGTCGGAGAGAGAGAAAAAAGGTTTGAAAAGTTTTGAAAAAGTGGTTTGAACAAGTCAAATTTGATTTTTTTTTAACAACCTGATTCACGAGTTTCGATTGATCGAAAAACACTTCCGATTGATTGAAACAGACAGAGGCTAATTAAAAAAAATTTAAAACAATTTCAAAATAGTTTCAATTGATCGAAAAACAGGTTGGATCAATTGAAACAGACAGAGACTTCCTTAAACAATTTAAAACAATTTCAATTGATCGAAAAACAGATTGGATCAATCGAAACTGGCAGAGGTTCACAAAAATTTGAGGAAAAAACACAGTTTTTGAAAAAACATTTTAGGAACAACTCAAAGCATTGAAATTGATGAACAAAATGCATGAGTATAAGATGATATGATTTTCAAAAACAAGGATTTAAGCCCAATTTTCCCAAAGTTAAAATTTCTTACATTCTCCATAAATTTTCAATCATCAAATCAGTTTTGCATAAAACTCAAGGTGTTTGCAAACTTGGTTGGTCAGACCAAAGACACACACAAAAACATGTACAATGTTTAGCAAAAAGTAACTTGTGTAGTGTGTGCAACTAGGAAAAACTTGAGTTACATGTGAGGTGATATGAGTATAGCAATTAATCACAAAGTCTACAAAATTCATCATAAAGAATTTGAAAGAAACTATCACCTAGAGAGTTACATCATATAACTCCCACATCTCCTAGATCATAAGTTTGCAATCATGTAAGTTTCTTGATTTTTGCCTCACAATATACACACCAGTTTTAATTGTTCAGAAACTTATTAAAATAGCTAGGATAATGTACACACCAATTTTATTTGATTGATTTAACATTAAGTCCAATAAGAGAGCAACCTGCTCTAATACCACTTGATGGTTTTTAGGCCCCTTAAAAACACAATTGGATTAACCTAGGTAATTAGCCAAGTTGTTACTTAGTCCAAATTACAAATCTAGGTTATCACAATCAAACAATCATATCATACATAGCAGTGCAAAGATAAATAACACAATGCTATGATCACCTAGGAAACCAAACCGGTAAAAACCTGGGAAGGATTTAACCTAGCTATCCCCAAGGTAAACCTGAATACACTATCTTGAAAGAATCGAAGTTCATACAATAAGACTTACAAGCCCCCACGCTTGACATCTTACTGCTACCCACCAGCAGAACTTACTGACATGACCACGTGCAAGCTCCGAATCCACAGACTCTTTCTTTCTTGTATTGTCCAGCAATTACAAGCACACCCGCTTGTGTTTCTTTAAGCTCTTTAGTGCAGCAACTGAATCATCATAAAGCTCTTGAAGAATTCTCCTTCTTGATAATCCTAAGCTTGTGTAAGGGAAAGCTCCTCACAGATCTCACAAGAGATTTACACAAACAGCAATATGAGCGACCAATAAAACATGGCTAGGGTTTGCCTTTTATACCTAGGGCAAATTAGAAAACCCTAAACGTTTTAAACAAACTAGGGCTGAGTTGGAATTCTGCAGAAAAACACCTCTGACCCGAATTTCGATCAATCGAGCCTAAGCTTCGATCAATCGAACCAAGCCGAGAAGCTTAAATTAATCCTACAACAGCTTATTCAAACTTTACATAAATGAGTCAACTTTGAGCAAGTCTAAACACAACTAAACATATTGTTTTGATCATGGTTTGCCAACAATACACATTAGAGTTCTAAATACATAAAATCCTAAGTCTTTAGAACATAAAATAATTCCTTACCGTTTAAAACTTATGGTTGAAATGGTGACCGAAGGTCACTTTTCAACACATTTTCAAAGCGATCAACGCTCATGAATGACTTGCCACCAATGTATTTTTTACCCAAAATTTGATTCTGAGATGATTGTCCTCGTGATATAGGAAAAATATTTCTAGAAAGATTAGGGAACAAAATGTTAGACTTCCACTTTTACGCCCTTCTATCGGCTCATTATTGGAATCCATATTTCGGGTAACTCGCTGGGCCAAACACAAACAACTAAAACTCTCTCAATTTCCATCGAAAAAATACAAAATTTGTGTTCAAATTCAAGCTCTGAATGTGAACTTTCTAAAACAGTCAAATCGCGACAAAGAATTCCTTACCATTCAAAAGTTATTGTCGAAACGGTGACCGAAGGTCACTTTTCTACGCATTTTGAAAGCAATTAAGGCTCGTTAATAACTAGCCACAAATGTATTTTTTACGCAAAATTTGATTTTGAGATGAGTGCTCCCGTGATATAGAAAAAATATTTTGAAGCCAAATTTGGGAAAAAAACATTAGACTTCCATTTTTACGCCCATCTATCGGATCATAATTGGAATCCATATTTCTGGTAACTTGCAGAGCGAAATACAAACGACAATAACTCTCTCGATTTCCATCGAAAAAATACAAAATTTGTGTTCAAATTCAAGCTCTGAATGTGAACTTTCTAAAACAGTCAAATCGCGTCTAAGAATTCCTTACCGTTCAAAAGTTATTGACAAAACGGTGACCGAATGTCACTTTTCTACGCATTTTGAAAGCGATTAAGGCTCATTAATAACTAGACACTAACGTATTTTTTACCCAAAATTTGATTTTGAAATGAGTGCTGTCGCGATATAGAAAAAATATTTCCAAGCCAAATTCGGGACAAAAACATTAGACTTCCATTTTTACACCCATCTATCGGATCATAATTGTGTTAGGACATATGTGCTTTACATGTTAAGAACATATGTCTTGATTTTATGTAATTGGCTTATCTTTTGACAAAACGCACTTTACTTGTATTTGGGTAGATTTAGGATGTTTTAAATACTTAAAGAAACCTTGTTTTAAGATCACGTATTAAAACTTTTAAGTCTGTTCAAGAAAACAAGTTCAAAGTGCAAAATCATTAAAGCTCGACAGCTGGTCGACAGCTACATCTATCGAGCTTAAGGAAGCTGTTCTTCATTCGATGTGCTCGACACCTGCTCGACACCTGCTCAACACCTGCTATCTGTCGAGGTTTAAGATTTTCAGAATTTCAATATGATTTTCTTGGGATCTGTGAATGTGTCTTTAGGCTTTCTTTTCTCCTAACCCTAGACATATAAAAGGATAAGTTTAAGGGCCGTCAAAGTGTTCACAAGTTGCACAAGCATTGAGAAAACTCTGTTCAAGAAAATTGTGACCAGAGACGAAGTTCTTGCCCTAGTTCATCTCTTTCTCTTGAAGAAGTTGCGTGTATGTGCACCATAGGGTTTTGTGACCAAGCATCTTCTTGATCTTCATCGTGTGGATGAACTGAAGAACTTTGCAACCAACAACCTTCTTAGTTGGTGATTGAAGTCACGTACTGGGATCCACGCAATTGGTTAGTCACGTACTGGGAGTCGTGCATCAGAAAGGGGAACTGTCACTACAGAACAAGTCCAATTGGGTATTGGGATAAGGGTTCAACTGTGGGTTGGTATGGTACTTGGATTCCTTTACTTGTAACTGCTTGTTGTGATAATAGTGGAGTTTCGGGAGTGATGACCTGAAAATCACCCGGTGGGGTTTTTGCCGTTAGGTTTTCCCCATTCGTAAATAAATCGCCGTGTTATTTATTTTCCACTGCATAATTTAGTTTGTTGGTGATTTGTTTGTGCTACCACGCGTTTGCATGATAAATTGATTAATTAATAACTTGGCTAGTTAATTAAATAATTTCTATCACAAGGGGTCATTTAGTTTGTGGCCTATCAAGTGGTATCAGAGCAGGCACACTCTGATTAGGGTTTAATCTTTCCTGTGTTGATCCATTGACCCCTGTTTGTCATGGATAGAGGACAGTCATTAATCATACCTCCTTTATTTGATGGCACTAACTATGCATATTGGAAAGTACGCATGAGAGCTTTCTTGTAGTCCTTAGATGAGAAAGTGTGGCAAGCTGTGGAGTTAGGCTGGACTAAGCCTACAGAAGCGCCAGCCAACTAGGATGATGCCAAGATTAAGGCGGCAAACTTCAACAGCAGAGCTTTGAATGCATTGTTCAGTGCTGTCACCAATGAGGAGTTCAAGAAGATATCCTCCACTGAAACTGCCAAGGAGGCTTGGACCATTCTCCAGACAACCTATGAGGGTACTAAGGCTGTCAAAGATTCAAAGCTTTAGAGGCTCACTACAAGCTTTGAAGAAATAAAGATGGAGGAGGATGAGTCTTTCGATGAGTTCTATGCCAAGCTAAAGGACATAGTGAACTCAGCCTTCAATCTTGGGGAAACCATTCCTAAACCCAAGATTGTGAGGAAAGTGCTCAGATCTCTGCCTGAGAGATTTCACGCCAAGATTACGGCAATAGAGGAATCAAAGGATATTGACAAGATTCCTCTAACTGAGCTGGTTGGAAACTTGCAGACCTACGAGCTAGGGTTGACAAGAATAGGCAAGTCGGGTAAAAGTAAGAGTATGGCACTAAAGGCCAAGAGTAGTGAAACAGATGAATCTTCTGATGATGAAGATTCCAAGATGAAGTCCTACATCACCAGGCAGTTCAAGAAGTTCATGAAGAACGCCAATGGAAAAGGTTTCGATAAGGACCGCAGGCAATCCAGTTCTTCTCAATTTAAAGGCCAAGACAAAGGGAAGAAGGATGCTAAGGAAGGTGGTCAGTACACTGTTCCCTCGAGACCTAAGTGCTTTGGGTGTCAAGGCTTCGGTCACATGAAGCATGAGTGTCCCACATACCTCAAGAGCATTAGGAAGAGCAAGGCACTTCCTGTTACCTTAAGCGACACTGAGCCTGAGGATGATTCCGACAATGAGGATGACGGAATCTTAAATGCCTTCACAGCCACAGTCAATCCTACTGATGGGATTGTTGAAGATGTGGTTGAAGAAGAGGAACTGGTGGAATCTAAGTTTGAGAAGATGGATGACCAAGATGACATCCATACAGCCTATGAGAAGCTGTATAAGCTTTCCGAGAAGCATGAGAAATTATATAGGCTAACCACAAAGAAGCTCAGTGATGTGGAACTTGATCGTGAGGAGCTTTCCACAAAATTTCATGAAGCCAATCAGACTATTCGAGCACTGAGATTCGAGAACAATTTCTTGGCTGAGAAGACCAAGAAGCTTGAAGAGGAGCTGTTTCAAGTCAGAGCTCAATTGGAGAGGACTTCAAGCACAAAGCTGGATGAGATGCTGAGTATTCAGAAATCTGCTTCAGATCAAAACAGGTTTAGGGTAACTCACTGGGCCAAAAATAGACAACTATAACTCTCTCAATTTCCATCGAAAAAATACAAAATTTGTGTTCAAATTTAATCTCAAAATTTTTTTTCAAAATCAATCAGGCCACCTCTAAGAATTCCTTACCGTTCAAAACTTATGGTTGAAACGGTGACCGACAGTCACTTTTAAACACATTTTCAAAGCGATAAAGGCTCGTGAATGACTTTCCACAAACGTATTTTTTACCCAAAACTTGATTCTGAGATGATTGTCCTCATGATATTGGAAAAATATTTCCAGCCCAAATTCGGGAACAAAACGTTAGACTTCCACTTTTATGCCCTTCTATTGGCTCATTATTGGAATCCATATTTCGGGTAACTCGTTGGGCCAAATACAAACAACTATAACTATCTCGATTTCCAACGAAAAAAAAAAAAAAAAATTGTGTTCAAATTCAATCTCAAAATGTGTATTCTAAAACATTCAAGCCACATCTAAGAATTCCTTACTGTTCAAAACTTATAATTGAAACGGTGACCGAAGGACACTTTTCAACACATTTTCAAAGCGATCAAGGCTCGTGAATGACTTGCCACCAACGTATTTTTTACCCAAAAATTGATTTTGAGATGATTGTCCTCGTGATATAGGAAAAATATTTCCAGCCCAAATTCGAGAACAAAAAGTTAGACCTCCACTTTTACGCTCTTCTATCGGCTCATCATTGGAATCCATATTTCGGGTAACTCGCTGGGACAAATACAAACAACTATAACTCTCTCGAATTCCATCAAAAAAATACAAAATTTGTGTTCAAATTCAAGCTCTAAATGTGAACTTTCTAAAACAATGGACCACATCAAAGAATTCCTTACCGTTCAAAAGTTATTGTCGAAACGGTGACCAAACGTCACTTTTCTATGCATTTCGAAAGCGATTAAGGCTCGTAAATAACTAGCGACTAACGTTATTTTTTACCCAAAATTTGATTTTGAGATGAGTGCTCTTGCAATATAGATAAAATATTTCAAAGCCAAATTCGGGAAAAATACATTAGATTTCCATTTTTACGCCCATCTATCGGATCATAATTGGAATCCATACTTCTGGTAACTTGTTGGGCGAAATACAAAAGGTGATAACTCTCTCGATTTCCATCAAAAAAACACAAAATTTGGGTCGAAATTCAATCCCAAAATGGGAACTTTCTAAAACATTCAGGCTGCCTCTATGAATTCCTTATTGTTCAAAACTTATGGTTGAAACAGTGACCGAAGGTCACTGTTCAACACATTTTCAAAGGGATCAAGGCTGTTGAATAACTTGCCACCAACGTATCTTTTACCCAAAACTTGATTCTTAGATGATTATCCTCATGATATAGGAAAAATATTTCTAGCCCAAATTCGGGAACAAAATGTTAGACTTCCACTTTTACGTCCCTCTTTCGGCTCATTATTGGAATCCATATTTTTGGTAACTCGCCGGGCCAAATACAAACAACTATAACTCTCTTGATTTCCATCGAAAAAATACAAAATTTGTGTTCAAATTCCAGCTCTTAATGTGAGCTTTCTAAAAAAGTGAGACCGTGTCTAAGAATACCTTACCGTTCAAATGTTATTGTCGAAACGGTGACCGAAGGTCAATTTTCTACGCATTTTGGATGGGATTGAGGCTCGTTAATAACTAGCCACTAACGTATTTTTTACCCAAAATTTGATTTTCAGATGAGTGCTCTCGCGATATCGAAAAAATATTTCGAAGCCAAATTTGGGAAAAATACATTAGACTTCCACTTTTACGCCCATCTATTGGATCATAATTGGAATCTATATTTCTGGTAACTTGCTGGGCGAAATAAAAATGACAATAACTCTCTCGATTTCCATCAAAAAAAATACAAAATTTGGGTTCAAATTCAATCTCAAAATGTGTATTCTAAAACACCCAGGATGCCTCTAGGAATTCCTTACCGTTCAAAACTTACGGTTGAAACGGTGACTGAAGGTCACTTTTCAACACATTTTCAAAGCGATCAAGGCTCGTGAATAACTTGCCACCAACATATTTTTTACCCAAAACTTGATTCTGATATGATTGTACTCATGATATAGGAAAAATATTTTCAGCCCAAATTCAGGAACAAAACGTTAGACTTCCACTTTTGCGCCCTTCTATCGGCTCGTTATTGGAATCTATATTTCGGGTAACTCGCTAGGCCAAATATAAACAACTATAACCCTCTCGATTTCCAACGAAAAAATACAAAATTTGTGTTCAAATTCAAGCTCTTAATGTGAATTTTCTAAAAAAGTGAGCCCGCATCTAAGAATTCCTTACCGTTCAGATCTTATTGTGGAAATGGTGACCGAAGGTCACTTTTCTATGCATTTTAAAAGCGATTAAGGCTTGTTAATAACTAGCCACTATCGTATTTTTTACCCAAAATTTGATTTTGAGATGAGTGCTCTTGCGATATAGAAAAAATATTTTGAAGCCAAATTCGGGAAAAATACATTGGACTTCCATTGTTACGCCCAACAATCAGATCATAATTGGAATCCATATTTCTGGTAACTTGCTGGGCGAAATACAAACGACAATAACTCTCTCGATTTCCATTGAAAAAATATAAAATTTGTGTTCAAAATTCAATCTCAAAATGTTTACTTTCTAAAACATACTGGCCCCCTCTAAGAATTCCTTACTGTTCAAAACTTATGGTTGAAACGGTGATCGAAGGTCCCTTTTCAACACATTTTCAAAGGGATCAAGGCTCGTGAATAACGTGCCACCTACTTATTTTTTACCCAAAACTTCATTCTGAGATGATTGACCTCATGATATAGGAAAAATATTTCTAGCCCAAATTCGGGAACGAAACATTAGACTTCCACTTTTATGCCCTTCTATCGGCTCATTATTGGAATCCATATTTTCGGTAACTCACTAGGCCAAAGACAAACAACTATAACTCTCTCGATTTCCGTCGAAAAAATACAAAATTTGTGTTCAAATTCAAGCTCGGAATGTGAACTTTCTAAAATAGTGAAACCGCATCTAAGAATTCCTTACCGTTCAAATGTTATTCTCGAAACGGTGATCGAAAATCACTTTTCTACGCATTTTGAAAGCGATTAAGGCTCATTAATTACTAGTCACTAAAGTATTTTTTACACAAAATTTGATTTTGAGATGAGTGCTCTCGCGATATAGAAAAAATATTTCGAAGCCAAATTTGGTAAAAAAAACATTACACTTCCATTTTAACTCCCATCAATCGGATCATAATTGGAATCCATATTTCTGGTAACTTGCTGGGTGAAACACAAAAGACGATAACTCTCTCGATTTCCATCGAAAAAATAAAAAATTTGTGTTCAAATTCAATCTCAAAATGGTAACTTTCTAAAACATTCAGGCAACCTCTAAGAATTCCATACCGTTCAAAACTTATGGTTGAAACGGTGACCGTAGGTCACTTTTCAACACATTTTCAAAGGGACCAAGGCTCGTGAATAACTTTCCACCAACGTATTTTTTACCCAAAACTTGATTCTGAGATGATTGACCTCGTGATATAGGAAAAATATTTTTAGCCCAAATTTGGGAACTAAAACTTTAGACTTCCACTTTTACGCCCTTCTATCGGCTTATTATTGGAATCCATATTTTGGGTAACTCACTTGGCCAAATGCAAACAACTATAACTCTCTCAATTTCCATCTAAAAAATAAAAAGTTTTTGTTCAAATTCAAGCTCTGAATGTGAACTTTCTAAAACAGTAAGACCACGTCTAAGAATTCCTTACCGTTCAAATGTTATTGTCGAAACGGTAACCGAAGGTCACTTTTCTACACATTTTGAAAGCGATTAAGGCTCGTTAATAACTAGCCACTAACTTATTTTTTACCCAAAATTTGATTTTGAGATGTGTGCTCTCGCGATATAGAAAAAATATTTCGAAGCCAAATTCGGGAACAAATCATTAGACTTCCATTTTTACGCCCATCAATTGGATCATAATTGGAATCCATATTTCTGGTAACTTGCTGGGCAAAATACAAACGACGATAACTCTCTCGATATCCATCGAAAAAATAAAAATTTGTGTTCAAATTCAATCACAAAATGGGAACTTTCTAAAACATTCAAGCCGCTGCTTAGAATTCCTTACCGTTCAAAACTTATGGTCGAAACGGTGACAAAGGTCACCTTTCAACACATTTTCAAAGCGATCAAGGCTCGTGAATAACTTGCCACCAACGTATTTTTTACCCAAAACTTGATTCTGAGATGATTGACCTCATGATATAGGAGAAATATTTCCAGCCCAAATTTGGGTACAAAACGTTAGACTTCCACTTTTATGCCATTCTATCGGCTTATTATTGGAATCAATATTTCGGGTAACTCGCTGGGCCAAGTACAAAAAACTATAACTCTTTCGATTTCCCTCAAAAAAATACAAAATTTGAGTTCAAATTCAAGCTCTGAATGTGAGCTTTCTAAAAAAGTGAGTCCGCGTCTAAGAATTCCATACCGTTCAAATGTTATTATCAAAACGGTGACCGAAGGTCACTTTTCTATGCATTTTGGAAACCGAAATCTATATAATGCATGAACAGATTAAATGACATGATGCAGGCCCTAATGCAGTGAAATTAAGTTCAAATTTAGATCAAGTTCACAAAATTTGGCTTGAGCATAGAGTTTCGAACAAAAACCCCAAAATATTTGAAAAACCACTTGATTAATTTGTACAAATTGACCAATTGATCATCATACAAGATAGATTTCAGAAAATAATGACCAATTTCATCAATTCAACAAGCCAATTTCATCAATTGAAACCAATTTGACCAAAATCCCCAATTCGGGTTCAATACAAGCCCTAGAATTCCTGATTTTTTATAAATCCCCAAATTGATCAAATTAACCAACATAGATCATGAATATATCATTGTAGCAACAAAACCCATTGATCAAATTCATAAAAGAAGGCTTGATTAATCAAAAATCCCAAAAAGTGCATAGTTCGAAAATTACCCAAAAACCATGAGATTAATGCGTGAAAATGTGAAAAACAATGCAAAAGGAAGGGTAATATAGACATACTGGCTTAGGGAGAGAGAATCCTTTCAAGAAATTTGAAGTAAAATGACAAAAAAATCGTTGTGGAGCCTTGCCAAGTCGGAGAGAGAGAAAAAGGTGTTGAAAAGTTTTGAAAAAGTGGTTTGAACAAGTCAAATCTGTTTTTTAAAAACATGATTCACGAGTTTCGATTGATCGAAATAGACAGAGGCTCGTTAAAAAAAAAAAATTAAAACAATTTCGATTGATCGAAAAACAGATTGGATCAATCGAAACTGGCAGAGGCTAACAAAAATTTGAGGAAAAACTCAGTTTTTGAATAAAATTTTAGGAACAACTCAGAGCATTGAAATTGATGAACAAAATGCATGAGTATGAGATAATATGATTTTCAAAAACAAGGAATTAAGCCCAATTTTTCCAAAGTTAAAATTTCTTACATTCTCCATAAATTTTCAAGCATCAAATAGTTTTGCACAAAACTCAAGGTATTTGCAAACTTGTTTGGTCAAACCTAAGACACACACAATCACATGTACAATGTTTAGCAAAGAAGTAACTTGTGTAGTGTGTGCAACTAGCAAAAACATGAGTTACATGTGAGGTGATATGTGTATAGCAATTAAACACAAAGTCTACAAAATTCATCACAAAGAATTTGAAAGAGACTATCACCTAAAGAGTTACATCATATAACTCCCACATTTCCTAGATCATAAGCTTGCAATCATGTAAGTTTATTGATTTTTACCTCATATTATACACACCAGTTTTAATTGTTTAGAAACTTATTAAAATAGTCAGGATAATGTACACACCAATTTTATTTGATAGATTTAACATTAAGTCCAATAATGTACACACCAATTTTAGCAATTATAACCGAGGCTACACCTTATATTCTTTTTGTGCATGTGCTACACTTTCTCGAGCACGAAATCTTACGATATGCACTAAGGTGTTCATGATTGGCTAATGAACAGTGGTGAGATGGTTATTTATGCCTTTCTCTAAAAGTTCAAGTCCATCAGTCAAAGACAAGTGACTTCAAGATCAAGACAAAATGATTAAAGTCATAGACATTTTTCCCACACAACATGCACTACAAAGCTCAAACTAGTAAAGTGCAATAAATAAGCTCATCCAAGCTAAACAAGGTACAAAAGACATGTTATGTGAAAATAAATTGACCAACCTTGTTTTCAAAAACCAAGAAAATAGTGCAAAACATAATTTGGTTCCTTTTTCTTCCTTTTTTTTTATTATTAAAAAAAACACCTAGAATGAAATGCATGAATGTTATGCAATGAAAATCCTAGAAACACCAAAAAAAAAAAAAAAAAAAAAAAAAAAACACACACTACATAACCAAAGAACAATGGTCACAAAGGGTAGAGCAAAGAAGTACAAGGACCATGTCAAAAAGACTCAATTAGTTCAAGTCTTTTGCATCCAAAACCTTTTAGATGCACCATGAGCATTGGAGTTCTTATTCACATGGAAATGATTACCAACTCCAGGATTGGAATAAAGGTTTAAAGCCTTTACCAATTCACCAATAAGTACCATAGGATCTTGTACTTGAGGCACAGGTACTTTAGGTTTGTTTGCTCTCTTAGCAACTTGTAGCTTGTAACAGTTTGGACGAATGTGTCCAGACTTTCCACAAAAATGACAAACCCATGCAGGTTTATCATTTGACTTGTCCTTAGAAAGGGTAGACTGCGTAGGTTTAGACTCTTTCAGATAAACCCTAATCTTCCTAGATGATGAAACTTCTATGGGTTTGACAACCTCACTCACAGGGGGTTTGACAGTTTCACTCACAATCTCACTTACAGAAGGTTCAGAAGTAGATGAAGGGACAAAGTTTGTGGAATGGGGAGCAGACACTAAGATGCTTTCAACAAAACCTAATCCAGATTTGTTAGAAGGAGACTTTTAAACACTCAACATTTGATCAAGTTTAGAACTAGCAGATCTAGCAACAGATAAATCAAGTTCCAAAGATTTAACTTTATCAAGCAATATCATATTCTCAGTTTTCACATTGTTCAAAAGTTCATTAGCATCAAGCAGTTTTACAAGCAAATTCTTCTTATCAAGTTCAAGAAATTCAATTTTCTTCAGGCCAAGATCAACACTCTTAGCATCCTTTGCAGCAACTTCTCAAAATTTATTGTAGGCCTCTTGAAGATCTGCATCCTCAAAGAGTTCCCCATCAGAAGGGTTCTCTTCAACAGATACGCTCTCATTGACTACAACAATAGTAGTGAAAGTAATGAAGTTTCCATCCTCGTCACAACCAGACTCATTATCAGAAACTTCACCATCACTAAGGGTTACAGCCATAGCCTTACCCTTAGACTTCAAATAGGTAGGACATTCAGATTTCATGTGACCATAACTTTGACATCCAAAACACTGGGGACCCATAGAATTATTTGAAGATTGTCCTACTTTTTCTCTAGGTTTATCATTATTGTTAACCTTAGTGGGATCATTCTTCCTAAATTTTCTAGGTTCAGCAGTGTTCGTATCTCTTGCCCTTCTGTTACTATTCCTGAGAAAGTTTCTAAAGTTCTTGGCAAGATAAGCAATCTCTATAGCAGAGAGCTCATCATCAAATCCACCAACCTCAACATCATCAACTGACTTAAGAGCCATTGATTTGGATTTGCTAGTTTTGGGTAGGTCCAACTCATAGGATTGAAGTGATCCTACAAGTTCATCAATAGGGATGGAGTCAACATCCTTGCTCTCAGTGATGGCAGTCACCTTGGGTCTAAAATCTTCAGTCAAAGATCTAAGAATCTTCCTAACAATTTTAAGATCTTTAGTGCAGCAACTGAATGATCATCAAGCTCTTGAAGAAATCTCCTTTTTGATAATCCTAAGCTTGTGTAAAGGAAAACTCCTCATAGATCTCACAAGAGATTTACACAAACAGCAATATGACCAACAATAAAACGTGGCTAGGGTTTGCCTATAATACCTAGGGCAAATTAGAAAACCCAAAACATTTTAAACAAACTAGGGCTAAGTTGGAATTCTGTAGAAAAACGCCTCTGACCTGATTTTTGATTGATCAAGCCAAAGCTTCGATCGATCAAACCAGGCTGAGAAGCTTAAATTAATCCTACAACAGCTTATTCCAACTTTACATAATTGAGTCAACTTTGAGCAAGTCTAAACACAACTAAACATATTGTTTTGATCATGGTATGCCAACAATACACATTAGATTTCTAAATACATAAAATCCTAAGCCTTTAGAACCTAACAGAATTCCTTACCATTCAAAACTTACGGTTGAAACGGTGACCGAAGGTCACTTTTCAAGACATTTTCAAAGCGATCAAGGCTTGCGAATAACATGCCACCAACATATTTTTTGCCCAAAACTGGATTCTGAGATGATTAACCTCATGATATAGGAAAAATATTTCCAGCCCAAATTAGGGAACAAAATGTTAGACTTCCACTTTTACGCCCCTCTATCGGCTCATAATTGGAATCCATATTTCGGGTAACTCGCTAGGCCAAATACAAACAACAATAACTCACTCGATTTACATCAAAAAAATACAAAATTTGTGTCCAAATTTAAGCTCTGAATGTGAACTTTCTAAAACAGTGACGCCGCATCTAAGAATTCCTTAACGTTCAAAAGTTTTTTTCGAAACTGTGACCGAAGGTCACTTTTCTATGCATTTTGAAAGCGATTAAGGCTCGTAAATAACTAGCCACTAACATATTTTTTACCAAAAAATTGATTTTGAGATGAGTGCTCTCGCGATATAGAAAAAATATTTCGAAGCCAAATTCGGGAACAAAACATTAGATTTCCATTTTAACGCCCATCTATCATATCATAATTGGTATCCATATTTCGGGAAACTCACTGGGCCAAATATAAACTACAATTACTCTCTCGATTTCCATCAAAAAAATACAAATTTTGTGTTACAATTCAAGCTCTGAATGTGAACTCTCTAAAACAGTAAGGCCGCATCTAATAATTCCTTACCGTTCAAAAGTTGTTGTCGAAACAGTGACCGAAGGTCACCTTTCTACACATTTTCAAATCGATTAAGGCTCGTGAATAACTAGTCACTAATGTATTTTTTACCAAAAATTTGATTTTGAGATGAGTGATCTTATGATATAGAAAAAATATTTTGAAGCGAAATTCGGGATCAAAACATTACACTTCCATTTTTACGCCCATCTATCGGCTCATAATCGAAATCCATATTTTTGGTAACTCGCTGGGCCAAATACAGACGAAAATAACTCTCTCGATTTCCATAAAAAATTACAAATTTCTTGTTTAAAATCAAGCTTTGAATGTGAACTTTCTAAAACATTGAGGCCACGTCTAAGAATTCCTTACCATTCAAAAGTTGTTGTCGAAACGGTGAACGACAATCACCTTTCTACACATTTTCGAAGCAATTAAGGCTCGTGAATAACTAGCCACTAACGTATTTTTTACCAAAAATTTGATTTTAAGATGAGTGATCTCGCAATATAGAAAAAATATTTTGAAGCGAAATTCAGGATCAAAACGTTTGACTTCTATTTTTACGCCCATCTATCGGCTCATAATCAGAATCCATATTTTTGGTAACTCGCTCGGCCAAATACAAACGACAATAACTCCCTCGATTTCCATTAAAAAATTACAAATTTTTAGTTCAAAATCAAGCTTTGAATGTGAACTTTCTAAAACATTAAGGCCGCATCTAAGAATTCCTTACCGTTCAAAACTTATGGTTGAAACGGTGATCGAAGGTTAGTTTTCAAGACATTTTCAAAGCGATTAAGGCTCGTTAATAACTAGCCACTAACGTATTTTTTACCCAAAAATTGATTCTGAGATGATTGCCCTCGCAATATAGAAAAAATATTTCGAAGCCAAATTCGGGAACAAAACATTAGACTTCCATTTTTACACCCATCTATCGGATCATAACTGGAATCCATATTTCTGGTAACTTGTTCTGCCAAATACAAATGACAATAACTGTCACGATTTCCATAAAAAAAAATAAAAATTTTTTGTTCAAAATCAAGCTTTGAATGTGAACTTTCTAAAACATTCAGGCCCCGTCTAAGAATTTCTTACCATTCAAAAGTTATTTTCGAAACAGTGACCGAAGGTCACTTTTCTACGCATTTTGAATGTGATTAAGGATCGTTAATAACTAGCCACTAACATATTTTTTACATAAAAATTTTATTTTGAGATGAGTGCGCTAACGATATAGAAAAAATATTTCGAAGCCAAATTCTGGAACAAAACATTAGAATTCCATTTTTACGCCCATCTATCGGATCATAATTGGAATCCTTATTTCTGGAAACTAGCTAGGCCAAATGCAAACTACAATAACTCTCTCCATTTCCATCAAAAAAATATGAAATTTGTGTTCAAATTCAAGCTCAAAATGTGTACTTTCTAAAACGTTTAGGCCTCCTCTAAGAATTCCTTACCGTTCAAAACTTACGGTTGAAACGGTGACCGATGGTCACTTTTCAACACATTTTCAAAGCAATCAAGGCTCGTGAATAACATGCCACCAACGTATTTTTTACCCAAAACTTGATTCTGTGATGATTGACCTTGTGATATTGGAAAAGTATTTCCAGCCTAAATTTGGGAAAAAAAAACGTTAAACTTCCACTTTTATGCCCTTCTATCGTCTAATAATTGGTATCCATATTTCAGGTAACTCGCTAGGCCAAATACAAACAACAATAACTCTCTCAATTTCGATCAAAAAAATACAAAATTTGGGTTCAAATTCAAGCTCTGAATGTGTACTTTCTAAAAGAGTAGAGGATAAGAAAAAATACCAATTGACAGTTTTTGATTCATCAGTCATTATCATTATAGACGGCACTAAGAAAGATAGAGTGACAGAGGTAGAAAAAAAAGTGGATTCATGATCTGTTACATTTACCCATCCCGTGATTTCCGAATCAACAGACCCCATTACCGAGATACGGAAGTTCTTTCTGAAGCACGCACGGATACGGATTCAAAAGGAATCTATTCTCTATATGAGATGCGGGTATACCTGAGACCGAGGATTGATCCGAGAGAGTGCCGCATCTGATAATTCCTTACCGTTCAAAAGTTGTTGTCGAAAATGTGACCAAAGGTCACGTTTCTACACATTTTCAAAGCGATCAAGGCTCGTGAATAACTTGCCACTAACATTTTTTTTACCAAAAAATTGATATTGAGATGAGTGATCTCACAATATAGAA
Source organism: Quercus lobata (assembly GCF_001633185.2). Lineage (NCBI taxonomy): Eukaryota > Viridiplantae > Streptophyta > Magnoliopsida > Fagales > Fagaceae > Quercus > Quercus lobata. The sequence goes on from NC_044912.1 coordinate 8,581,625, forward strand.
AAAATATTTCGAACCAAAATTCAGGATCAAAATGTTAAACTTCCTTTTTTACGCCCATCTATCCGCTCATAATCGGAATCCATATTGAATTTGAACTTTCAAAAGCAGTGAGGCCACGTCTAAGAATTCCTTGCCGTTCAAAAGTTATTGTTGAAACGGTGACCGAAGGTCACTTTTCTGCGCATTTTGAAAGCTATTAAAGTTCGTTAATAACTAGCCACTAATGTATTTTTTACCCAAAATTTGATTTTGAGATGAGTGCTCTTGTGATATAGAAAAAATATTTCGAAGCCAAATTCGGGAACAAAACATTAGACTTCCATTCTTACTCCCATCTTTCAGATCATAATTGGAATCCATATTTCTGCTAACTTGCTGGGCCAGATACAAACAACAATAACTCTCTCCATTTCCATCGAAAAAACACAAAATTTGTCTTGACATTCAAGCTCAAAATGTGTACTCTCTAAAACATTCAGGCCACCTCTAAGAATTCCTTACTGTTCAAAACTTATGGCTGAAACGATGAGCGAAGGTCACTTTTCAGCACATTTTAAAAGCGATCAAGGCTCGTAAATAACTTGCCACCAAAGTATTTTTTACCCATAACTTCATTCTAAGATGATTGAACTCATGATATAGGAAAAATATGTCCAGCCCAAATTCAAGAACAAAACATTAAACTTCCACATTTATGCCCTTCTATCGGCTCATAATTGGAATCCATATTTCGGGTAACTCGCTGGGCCAAATACAAACTACAATAACTCTCGATTTCCGTAAAAAAAAAATACACAAATTGTGTTCAAATACAAGCTCTAAATGTGAACATTCTAAAACAGTGAGGCCGCATCTAAGAATTCCTTACCGTTCAAAAGTTGTTGTCAAAACGGTGACCGAAGCTCACTTTTCTACACATTTTCAAAGTGATTAAGGCTCGTGAATAACTAGCCACTAAAGTATTTTTTACGAAAATTTCGATTTTGAGATGAGTGATCTCGCGATATAGAAAAAAAATTTCAAAGCGAAATTCGGGATCCAAATGTTAGACTTCCATTTTTAGCCCCATCTATCGGCTCATAATCGGAATCCGTAATTCTAGTAACTTGCTGGGCCAAATACAAACAACAATAACTGTCTCGATTTCCATTAAAAAATTTTTTTTCAAAATCATGCTTTGAATGTGAACTTTCTAAAATAGTAAGGCCACGTCTAAGAATTACTTACCATTCAAAAGTTATTGTCGAAACGGTGACCGAAGGTCACTTTTCTACGCATTTTGAAAGCGATTAAGGCTCATTAATAACTAGCCACAAACGTATTTTTTACCCAAAATTTGATTTTGAGATGTGTGCTCTCACGATATAGGAAAAATATTTCGAAGCCAAACTCGGAAACAAAACATTAGACTTCCATTTTTACACCCATCTATCGGCTCATAATTGGAATCCGTATTTCTGGTAACTTGCTAGGCCAAATAAAAATAACAATAACTCTCTCGATTTCCATCGAAAAAATATAAAATTTGCATTCAAATTAAACCTCCAAATGTGTACTTTCTAAAACATTCAGGCCGCCTCTAAGAATTCCTTGCCGTTCAAAACATATGGTTCAAACGGTGACCGAAGATCACTGTTCAAGACGTTTTCAAAGCGATCAAGGCTCGTGAATAACTTGCCACCAACGTATTTTTTTCCAAAAATTTGATTCTGAGATGATTGATCTCGTCATATAGAAAAATATTTCCAGCCCAAATTTGGGAAAAAAAACGTTAGACTTCCACTTTTACGCCTTTCTAGGCTCATAATTGGAATCCATATTTCGGATTACTCGCTGGGCCAAATACAAACAACCATAACTCTATCGATTTCCATAAAAAAAAATACCAAATTTGTGTTCAAATTCAAGCTCTGAATGAGAACTTTCTAAAACAGTGAGGCCGCATCTAAGAATTCCTTACCGTTCAAAAGTTATTGTCGAAACAGTGACCGAAGGTCACTTTTCCATGCAATTTGAAAGCGAATAAGGCTCGTGAATAACTAGCCACTAACGTATTTTTTACCAAAATTTTGATTTTGAGATGAGTGATCTCGCAATATAGAAAAAATATTTCGAACCAAAATTCGGGATAAAAACGTTAGACTTCCATTTTTACGCCCATCTATCGACTCATAATTGGAATCCTTATTTCTGGTAACTTCTGGGCCAAATAAAAACAAGGACAACTATCTCGATTTCCATCGAAAAAATATAAAATTTGAGTTCAAATTAAAGCTCCAAATGTGTACTATCTAAAATATTGAGGCAGCCTCTAAGAATTCCTTACCGTTCAAAACTTATGGTTGAAACGGTGACCGAAGGTCACTTTTCAAAATATTTTCAAAGCGATCAAGGTTCAGGATCAAAATGTTAGACTTCCATTTTTACGCCTCTCTATCGGCTCATAATCGGAATCCATATTTCTGGTAACTAGCTGGGCAAAATACAAACGACAATAACACTCTCGATTTCCATAAAAAAAAAAATACCAATTTTTTTTTCAAATTCAAGCTTTGAATGTGAACTTTCTAAAACAACGAGGCCGCATCTAAGAATTCCTAACCTTTCAAAAGTTATTGTTGAAACGGTGACCAAAGGTCACTTTTCTACGCATTTTGAAAGCGATTAAGGTTCATTAATAACTAGCCACTAACATATTCTTTTTCCAAAATTTGAGTTTGAGATGACTGCTCTCGCGATATAGAAAAAATATTTCGAAGCCAAATTCGGGAACAAAACATTAGACTTCCATTTTTGTACCCATCTGTCGGATCGTAATTGGAATCCATATTTCTGGTAACTTCCTGGGCCAAATAAAAACGAAAATAACTCTCTCCATTTCCATCAAAAAAATACAAAATTTGTGTTCAAATTCAAGCTTAAAATGTGTACTTTCCAAAATATTCAGGCTGCCTATAAGAATTCCTTACCGTTCAAAACTTATGGTTGAAACGGTGACCCTAAGTCACTTTACAACACATTTTCAAAGCGATCAAGGCTCTTGAATAACTTGCCACCAACATATCTTTTTCCCTAAATTTGGTTCTGAGATGATTGAGTTCCTGATATAGGAATAATATTTCTGGCCCAAATTCGAGAATTAAACGTTAGACTTCCACTTTTACGCCCTTCTATCGGCTCATAATTGGAATCCGTATTTTGGGTAACTCGCTAGGCCAAATACAAACAACAATAACTCTCTCGATTTCCATTAAAAAAATACATAATTTTTGTCCAAATTCAAGCTCTGAATGTGAACTTTCTAAAACAGTGAGACCGAATCTAAGAATTCCTTAACATTCAAAAGTTGTTGTCGAAATGGTGACCGAAGGTCAATTTTCTTCACATTTTCAAAGCGATTAAGGCTCGTGAATAACTAGCCACAAACGTATTTTTTTCCCAAAATTTGATTTTGAGATGAGTGATCTTGTGATATAGAGAAAATATTTTGAAGACAAATTCGGGATCAAAACGTTAGACTTCCATTTTCACGCCCATCTGTCGGATCATAATTGGAATCCATATTTCTGGTAACTTGCTGGGCCAAACAAAAACAACAATAACTCTCTCCATTTCCATCAAAAAAATTCAAAATTTGTGTTCAAATTCAAGCTTAAAATGTGTAATTTCCAAGACATTCACGCTGCCTCTAAGAATTCCTTACCGTTCAAAACTTATGGTTGAAACGGTGACCGTAGGTCACTTTTCAACACATTTTCAAAGCGATCAAGGCTCGTGAATAATTTGCAACCAACGTATTTTTTCCCTAAATTTGATTCTGAGATGATTGACCTTGTGATATAGGAATAATATTTCTAACCCAAATTTGGGAACAAAACGTTAGACTTCCACTTTTACGCCCTTTTATCGACTCATAATTGGAATCCATATTTCGAGTAACTCGCAGGTCCAAATAAAAACAATAATAACTCTCTCGATTTACTTCTAAACAATGCAAAATTTTTGTCCAAATTCAAACTCTGAATGTGAACTTTCAAAAACAGTAAGGCCACATCTAAGAATTCCTTAACTTTCAAAAGTTGTTGTCGAAACGGTGACCGAAGATCACTTTTCTTCACATTTTCATAGTGATTAAGGCTCATGAATAACTAGCCACCAAAGAATTTTTTTACCCAAAATTTGATTTTGAGATGAGTGATCTCGTGATTTGTAAAAAAAAAATTGAACCGAAATTCGGTATCAAAACATTAGACTTCCATTTTTACGCCTATCTATGGGCTCATAATTGGAATACATATTTCTGGTAACTTGCTAGGCCAAAAAAAATGACAATAACTCTCTCGATTTCCTTCGAAAAAATACAAAATTTATGTTCAATTTCAAGCTTTGAAGGTGAACTTTCTAAAACAGTAAGGCCGCGTCTAAGAATTCCATACCGTTCAAAAGTTATTTTCAAAACGGTGACCGAACGTCACTTTTCTACGCATTTTGAAAGCATTTAAGGCTCGTTAATAACTAGCCACTAACGAAATTTTTACCCATAATTTGATTTTGAGATGAGTGATCTCGCGATATAGAAAAGATATTTCGAAGCGAAATTCGAGATCAAAACATTAGACTTCCATTTTTACGCCCATCTATCAGCTCATAATTGGAATCCATATTTCTGGTAACTTGTTGGGCCAAATACAAACGACAATAAATCTATAAATTTCCTTCGAAAAAATACAAAATTTTTGTTCAAATTCAAGCTCGAAATGTGTACTTTCTAAAACAATCAGGCGGCCTCTAAGAATTCCTTACCGTTCAAAACTTATGGATGAAACGGTGACCAACGGTCACTTTTCAAGATATTTTCAAAGCGATCAAGGCTCGTGAATAACTTGCCACCAACGTATTTTTTTCCCAAAATTTGGTTTTGAGATGAGTGCTCTCGCGATATAGAAAAAATCATTCGAAGCCAAATTCAGGAAAAAAACATTAGACTTCCATTTTTATGCCCATCTATCGAATCATAATTGGAATCCATATTTCTGGTAACTTGCTGGGACAAACAAAAACGACAATAACTCTCTCCATTTCCATCGAAAAAATACAAAAATTGTGTTCAAATTCAAGCTTAAAATGTGTACTTTCCAAAACATTTAGGCTGCCTCTAAGAATTCCTTACCGCTCAAAACTTATGGTTGAAACGGTGACCATAGGTCACTTTTCAACACATTTTCAAAGCAATCAAGGCTCGTGAATAACTTGCCACCAACGTATTTTTTTCCCTAAATTTGATTCTGAGATGATTGACCTTGTGATATAGGAATAATATTTCTAACCCAAATTTGGGAACAAAACGTTAGACTTCCACTTTTACGCCCTTTTATCGACTCATAATTGGAATCCATATTTCGAGTAACTCGCAGGCCCAAATAAAAACAATAATAACTCTCTCGATTTACTTCTAAGCAATGCAAAATTTTTGTCCAAATTCAAGCTCTGAATGTGAACTTTCAAAAACAGTAAGGCCACATCTAAGAATTCCTTAACTTTCAAAAGTTGTTGTCGAAACGGTGACCGAAGATCACTTTTCTTCACATTTTCATAGCGATTAAGGCTCATGAATAACTAGCCACCAAAGTATTTTTTTACCCAAAATTTGATTTTGAGATGAGTGATCTCGTGATTTGTAAAAAAAATTTTGAACCGAAATTCGGTATCAAAACATTAGACTTCCATTTTTACGCCTATCTATGGGCTCATAATTGGAATACACATTTCTGGTAACTTGCTAGGCCAAAAAAAATGACAATAACTCTCTCGATTTCCTTCGAAAAAATACAAAATTTATGTTCAATTTCAAGCTTTGAAGGTGAACTTTCTAAAACAGTAAGGCCGCATCTAAGAATTCCATACCGTTCAAAAGTTATTTTCAAAACGGTGACCGAACGTCACTTTTCTACGCATTTTGAAAGCATTTAAGGCTCGTTAATAACTAGCCACTAACGAAATTTTTACCCATAATTTGATTTTGAGATGAGTGATCTCGCGATATAGAAAAGATATTTCGAAGCGAAATTCGAGATCAAAACATTAGACTTCCATTTTTACGCCCATCTATCAGCTCATAATTGGAATCCATATTTCTGGTAACTTGTTGGGCCAAATACAAACGACAATAAATCTATAAATTTCCTTCGAAAAAATACAAAATTTTTGTTCAAATTCAAGCTCGAAATGTGTACTTTCTAAAACAATCAGGCGGCCTCTAAGAATTCCTTACCGTTCAAAACTTATGGATGAAACGGTGACCGACGGTCACTTTTCAAGATATTTTCAAAGCGATCAAGGCTCGTGAATAACTTGCCACCAACGTATTTTTTTCCCAAAATTTGATTTCGAGATGATTGCTCTCGCGATATAGAAAAAATCATTCGAAGCCAAATTCAGGAAAAAAACATTAGACTTCCATTTTTATGCCCATCTATCGAATCATAATTGGAATCCATATTTCTGGTAACTTGCTGGGACAAACAAAAACGACAATAACTCTCTCCATTTCCATCGAAAAAATACAAAAATTGTGTTCAAATTCAAGCTTAAAATGTGTACTTTCCAAAACATTTAGGCTGCCTCTAAGAATTCCTTACCGCTCAAAACTTATGGTTGAAACGGTGACCATAGGTCACTTTTCAACACATTTTCAAAGCGATCAAGGCTCGTGAATAAGCCACCAACGTATTTTTTTTCCCTAAATTTAATTATGAGATGATTGACCTCATGATATAGGAATAATATTTCCAGCCCAAATTCGGGAACAAAACATTAGACTTCCACTTTTACGCCCTTCTTTCGACTCATAATTGGATTCCATATTTCGGGTAACTCGCTGGGCCAAATACAAACAATAATAACTCTCTTGATTTCCTCCAAAAAAATACGAAATTTGTGTCCAAATTCAAGCTCTGAATGCGAACTTTCTAAAACAGTTGGCTGCATCTAAAAATTCCTTAACCTTGAAAAGTTGTTGTCGAAACGGTAACCGAAGGTCACTTTTCTTCACACTTTCAAAGCGATTAAGGCTCGTGAATAACTAGCCACTAAATTATTTTTTATCAAAATTTGATTTTGAGATGAGTGATCTCGCGATATTGAAAAAATGTATCAAAGCGAAATTCGAGATCAAAACGTTAGACTTCCATTTTTACGCCCATCTATGGGCTCATAATTGGAATCCATATTTCTGGTAACTTGCTGGGCCAAAAAAAAAATGACAATAACTCACTCAATTTCCTTAGAAAAAATACAAATTTTTTCCTCAAATTCAAGCTTCAAATGTGTACTTTCTAAAACATTTAGGCGGCCTCTAACAATTCCTTACCATTCAAAATTAATGGTTGAAACGGTGACCGAAGGTCACTTTTCAAGATCTATTCAATGTGATCAAGGTTCGTGAATAACTTGCCACCAACGTATTTTATTCCCAAAATTTTATTCTGTGATGATTCACCTCATGATAAAGGAAAAATATTTCCTGCCCAAATTCGGGAAAAAATCGTTAGACTTCCACTTTTACGTCCTTCTATCGGCTCATAATTGGAATCCATATTTCGGGTAACTCGCTGGGCCAAATACAAACAACAATAACTCTCTCGATTTCGATTAGAAAAAATACAAAATTTGTATTCAAATTCAAGCTCTGAATGTGAACTTTCTAAAACAATAAGGTCGCATCTAATAATTCCTTACCGTTCAAAAGTTGTTGTCGAAATGGTGACCGGAGGTCACTTTTCTACACATTTTCAAAGCGATTAAGGCTCGTGAATAAGCAACCACTAACATATTTTTTACCAAAAATGTGATTTTTAGATGAGTGATCTCGCGATATAGAAAACATATTTCGAAGCGAAATTCGGGATCAAAACGTTAGACTTCCATTTTTACGCCTATCTATTGGCTCATAATTGCAATCCATATTTCTGGTACCTCGCTGAGCCAAATACAAACGACAATCTCTCTCAATTTCCAAAAAAAAACACAAATTTTTTGTTCAAATTCAAGCTTTGAATGTGAACTTTCTAAAACAATTAGGCCGTGTCTAAGAATTCCATACCGTTCAAAAGTTATTGTCGAAACAGTGACCGAAGGTCAAATTTCTATGCATTTTGAAAGCGATTAAGGCTCGCTAATAACTAGCCACTAACGTATTTTTTTCAAAAAAATTGATTTTGAGATGAGTGCTCTCGCGATATAGAAAAAATATTTCGAAGCCATATTCAGGAACAAAACGTTAGACTTCCATTTTTACGCCCATCTATTGGATCATAATTGGAATCCATATTTCTAGTCACTTGCTGGGCCAAACAAAAACGACAATGACTCTCTCCATTTCCAACGAAAAAATACAAAATTTGTGTTCAAATTAAAGCTTAAAATATGTACTTTCCAAAACATTCAGGCCACCTCTAAGAATTCATTACCGTTCAAAACTTATGGTTAAAACGATGACCGTAGGTCACTTTTCAACACATTTTCAAAGCGATCGAGGCTCGTGAATAACTTGCCAACAACATATTTATTTCCCTAAATTTATTCTGAGATGACTGACTTCCTGATATAGGAATAATATTTCCAGCCCAAATTCGGGAAAAAATATTAGACTTCCACTTTTAAGCCCTTCTATCGGCTCATAATTGGAATCCATATTTCGGGTAACTTGCTGGGCCAAATACAAACAACAATAACTCTCTCGATTTCCTTCAAAAAAATAAAAAATTTGTGTCCAAATTCAAGCTCTAAATATGATCTTTCTAAAACAGTGAGGCCGCATCTAAGAATTCCTTAACATTCAAAAGTAGTTGTCGAAACAGTGACCGAATGTCACTTTTCTTCACATTTTCAAAGTGATTAAGGCTTATGAATAACTAGCCACTAAAGTATTTTTTACCCAAAATTTGATTTTGAGATGAGTGATCTCACGATATAGAAAAACTGTTTCGAAGCGAAATTCTGGATCAAAACGTTAGACTTTCATTTTTACGCCCATCTATCAGATCATAATTGGAATCCATATTTCTGTTAACTTGTTGGGCCAAATAAAAACAACAATAACTCTCTCCATTTCCATCGAAAAAATACAAAATTTGTGTTCAAATTCAAGCTCAAAATGTGTACTTTCTAAAATAATCATGCTGCCTTTAAGAATTCCTTACCCTTTAAAACTTATGGCTGAAACGGTGACCGAAAGTCACTTTTCAACACATTTTCAAAGCGATCAAGGCTGGTGAATAACTTGCTACCAACGTATTTTTTACGTAAAACTTGATTCTGAGATGATTGACCTCTTGATATAGGAAAAATATTTCCAGCCCAAATTCAGGAAGAAAACGTTAGACGTCCACTTTTACGCCCTTCTATCGGCTCATAATTGGAATCCATATTTCGGGTAACTCGCTGGGCCAAATACAAACAACAATAACTCTCTCGATTTCCATTAAAAAAATACAAAATTTTTGTCCAAATTCAAGCTCTGAATTTGAACTTTCTAAAACAGTGAGGCCACATCTAAGAATTCCTTAACGTTCAAAAGTTGTTGTAAGAACGGTGACCAAAGGTCACTTTTCTTCACATTTTCAAAGCGATTAAGGCTCGTGAATAACTAGCCACTAACGTATTTTTTACCAAAAATTTGATTTTGAGATTAGTGATCTCGCGTTATAGAAAATATATTTCAAAGCGAAATTCAGGATCAAAATATTAGACTTCCATTTTTTCGCCCATCTAACGGCTCATAATTGGAATCCCTATTTCTTGTAACTAGCTGGGCCAAAAAAAATGACAATAACTCTCTCAATTTCCTTCAAAAAAATACAAAATTTGTGTTCAAATTCAAGCTCCAAATGTGTACTTTCTAAAAGATATTAGCGGCCTCTTTGAATTCCTTACCGTTCAAAACTTATGGTTGGAACGGTGAACGAAGGTCACTTTTCTACACATTTTCAAAGCGATCAAGGCTCGTGAATAACTTGCCACCAACATATTTTTTTCCCTAAATTTTATTCTGAGATGATTTACCTCGTGATATCGGAATAATATTTCTACCCAAATTCGGGAACAAAACGTTAGACTTCCACTTTTACGCCCTTCTATCGGCTCATAATTGGAATCCATATTTCGGGTAACTCGCTGGGCCAAATACAAACAACAATAACGTTCTCGATTTCCATCAAAAAAAATACAAAATTTGTGTCCAAATTCAAGCTCTGAATGTGAACTTTCTAAAACATTGTGGCCGCATCTAAGAATTCCTTAACGTTCAAAAGTTGTTGTCAAAATGGTGACCAAAAGTCACTTTTCTACACATTTTCAAAGCAATTAAGGCTCGTGAATAACTAGCCACTAACGTGTTTTTTACCCAAAATTTGATTTTGAGATGAGTTTTCTCACGATATAAAAAAAATATTTCGAAGCCAAATTCGGGAACGAAACATTAGACTTCCATATTTACGCCCTTCTATCGGATCATAATTGGAATCCATATTTCTGTTAACTTTGCTAGGCCAAATAAAAACAACAATAACTCTCTCCATTTCCTTCGAAAAAATACAAAATTTGTGTTTAAATTCGAGCTTAAAATGTGTACTTTCTAAAACATTCATGCCGCGTCTAGGAATTCCTTACCGTTCAAAACTTATGGTTGAAACGGTGACCAAAGGTCACTTTTCAACCCATTTTCAAAGCGATCTGTTAAGGTCATATTTTGTGTAATTGGCTAATCTTTTGACAAAACGCACTTTACTTGTATTTGGGTAGATCTAGGATGTGTTTAATACTTCAAGAAACATGTTGTTTAAGTCTAGTATTAAAGCCATGAAGATTGGACTAAGAAACAAGTGAAGAAAAGCTATTCACTAAAGCTGGACAAATAGCTCGACACCTGTGGACAGATAGCTCGATAGCTTCTCGACACCTCTCAACAGCTAGGCTATCTATCGAGATCTTCAGTTAAGTGTTATCGCAATCTCGACACCTTCTCGACAATTGGTGGATCAATCAAGAAAGCTTCTGTCCCCTCGACACCTTCTCGACACCTCCTCAATAGTTATATCTATCGAAATTTAAAACTCGACACCTGCTCGACACCTGCTATCTATCGAGGTTACGGAAATCAGAATTTTCATATCTGATTTATGGGCCAGGCTTTTGTATTTGTGTAGGGTTTCTTTTCTCACAACCCTAGACCTATATAAAGCTTTTTTTAGAGGCCGTCACATAAGAGAATACAAGGAGAACATATGCAAAAGGTGACCGATACCTTATTCTCTTTGAAAGAAGCTACTGCGTCTTTGCGCCTTAGGATTTTGTAACCAATTGCTTCTTGATCTTCATTGTTGATGAAGTGAAGAACTTTGCAGCCAACATTCTTCTTCCTCAAGTTGGTGAGTGAGTCACGTACTAGGATTCATGCAAAGGAGTTAGTCACATATTGGGATCCGTGCAACAAAAAAGGTGGCGTTCATATATTGAAGAGTTCATAGGTTCTGAAGGGGGAGAAGGTTTCTGCTATAAGTTCATCTACAGGGATTGTAGAGTCTAGGGACAAAGGTTTTGTACTAGATCTGAAACTTCTCTTTACTATAGTGGATTGCTTTTTGGGAAGATTTCCCCCCAGGTTTTTTACTGTGAAACTGGTTGGTTTCATCGGTTTTCCTGAGTTATCATATCTTGTCTTATTTATTTTTCCGCTGCATGATTTTGACATGATATTGATGTTTGTTTGTTTTAATAAGTTTTATTCATAATAAATCTAATTAACAACTTGGGTTTGAAACTTGTTAATTCTATCAACCGGGGTCTAAATTTCCCAACAAGTGGTATCAAAGTGGGTACACTCTGATTGGATTAATTTTCTGAGTGTGATCCTTGACTCCCGTTGTCATGGATCGTGAACATTCTCTTTTGATTCCTCCTTTATTTGATGGAACTAATTATGCGTACTGGAAAGTTCGTATGAAATTTTTTTTGCAGGCTCTAGGTGAACAGGTATGGCAAGCTGTTGAAGTTGGCTGGATTAAACCAAAGGAAGCGACAGTGGATTGGGATGATGCAACAATCTTAGCGGCAAATTTAGTAGGGCCTTGAATGCTTTGTTTTGTGGGGTGACCAATGAGGAATTCAAGAAAATATCATCCACAGAAGTTGCTAAGGAAGCATGGACTATTCTTGAGACCACCTATGAAGGTACCAAGGCAATAAAGACTGTGAAGCTTCAAAGACTCACTAGTAGTTTTGAAGAAATAAGGATGGAGGAGGATGAGACCTTTGATGAGTTCTATGCTAAACTCAAGGATATTGTGAATTCTGCTTTCAATCTTGGAGAATGTATTGCAGAAAGATTCCATGCCAAAATCACTGCCATTGAAGAAGTCAAGGACATTAATCAAATTCCTTTGATTGAGCTTGTAAGGAACCTTCAAACCTATGAGATGGGATTGGGCTTAATTGGAAAATGTGGAAAGAGTAAAAACTTGGCTCTTAAGGGTATAGAGGAAGAGATTGAGGACTCTGAAGATGAAGATGAAAGTGAAGATGAAGATGAGGATGAGGATCTAACTTTCATAACTGATGAGATTATCAAGCTTCTTCAATTTAGGAAGAAGAATAAGGGCAAACCTCCTAGGAAATCTAAATCCTCTAGGAAGGGTAAGAATGAGAAACCCCTTATTCAATGCCATAAGTGCAAAGGTTTTGGTCATTTGAGGATAGAGTGCCCAAACTATCTCATGAAGGAAAAGACCAAGGAATCCAAAGATAAAGGGTTGGTTGCTACTTGGAGTGATACTAAGAATGATTCTTCTGATGAGTATGTGGTTGAATGTAGTCACGTTATGGCCTTTGCTGCCTCAACCGATAAGGTAACTATGGAGAGTGCTAGTGACAGTGAGGATTCTTCTGATGATGAAGTACCCAAGAAGATGACCCTTCAGGAAGCCTATGATAAGCTATGTACTGAATTCATAAAATCTGAAAAGACTTTTTATCTATGTAGAAAAGAGCTTAATGAGGCAAAAACTGAAAAGGCTGATCTGTTAGTCAAATTAGGTGAGACTACAAGGTTAGTTGAGACTCTTGTTGTGGAGAACACCTCATTAGAAGAGAAGGTCAAGAATCTTGAGGTTAAGCTTATTCAAGCTAGAACTCAAATAGAGAGGATGTCTAGTGCAAAGCTTGATGAGGCATTAAGTGCTCAAAAGCTTAGTTCTGATAAGACTGGCTTAGGATATGCTGTTTCCTCCAGCCCCTCCTCTTCCACGGCTTCTAGATCAAGGACTGTCTTTATGCCCCAATCTGAGAAATGTGATAAAGGTATGAAATCCAAAACTAATCTGGCTAATTCTAAATCCTTTGTTAGACCTCATGTTTGTCACCATTATGGTGTTTCTGGATACATTCGTCCTAATTGCTTTAAGTTGTATCCTCAAAAGTAATTTTCCAAACAGTCATAGGTTTCCTCTCAAGGACCAACACCTTTGTTTGGAGAGTTATTAAAAGTCTTGAGCTTTTTAACTCAATTTTAGGAGAATTTTAATTCTTCTATGTCCTTCAGTAGACATACTAGGACACGTGCCTTTTCATCTTCACGGCGAAAGACTAGTGCTGTGTGGGTGAGAAAGGAGCCTAAGATTTAATTGTCTTTTTTTGTTTGTCCTCTGCTTTAATTCTTTCTATCTGAAGTAGGACTCTCTTTGCTTTCATGCATCTGCACCTTTCTATCATGCCTTCATGCATATGCATCTTTCTTTCATGCTTTCATATTGTTTGTCTGTTTTTGTTTAGTTTTTATTTTGTTTTGTTTTCAAAATAAAAATAAAAAGAAAAAATCATAAAAATACAAAAACAGTGTGTGTTTTGTGTACATTGGTACTTGTGTACCTTGGATTGCCATTGAAACAAAGTCTTCTAAACTTTGTATCATTTGTAAATTAGATGAGTATCTCTATGCACAACTAAGCAAGTGAGTTTTGTGGCTCTTGTTAGTGATGAGTAAGATTAAGTTATCTCTTGTACTTAACACTCATATCACTCTTTTTTACGAGAAGGACTAGAAAATCCTAAGAGAAAGGCATAAATAACCATCTCACCACTGTTGCCCGCCAATCATAATATGACACTTGTATGTTTCGGCATAGCAAAAATGCAATGTCAATGACATTTGTGTGCTTAGGCATAGCAAAATTGGAATGTCAAATATCATTAGGTATTTCTTTTCTCTCTCTAATATGTTTGTGCATGATATGCTTAAAAGAAAAAATATGCAAAAGAAAAATTAAAAGCAAAAAGATCAAAAATGTTTTAAAAATGATTGCAAGAGTGTATTCTAGGAGATGTGGGACTTATAGGATGTACCTTGAAGGTGATAGTCCCCATCAAGCAGTTATGATTATGTGTGAGTTAAAGTGATTTTCTCATATCTAAAATTGTCATAACATGTATACACTTATGCAATCTTGTGATGTTTTTCACACACAACATGCAAGCTTTATTCATAATAAATCTAATAAACAACTTGGGTTTGAAACTTGTTAATTCTATCAACCGGGGTCTAAATTTTCCAACAAAATCAAGGCTCGTGAATAACAGGCCACCAACGTAATTTTTACCCAAAACTTGATTCTGAGATGATTGACCTCGTGATATAGGAAAATTATTTCCAGCCCAAATTCGTAAAAAAAATGTTAGACTTCCACTTTTACGCCCTTCTATCGCCTCATAATTGGAATCCAAATTTCGGGTAACTCGTTGGGCCAAATACAAACAACAATAACTCTCTCGATTTCCACTAAAAAAATACAAAATTTTTGTTCAAATTCAAGCTCCAAATGTGTACTTTCTAAAACATTCAGATGGCCTCCAAGAATTCCTTACCGTTCAAAACTTAAGGTTGAAACGGTGAACGAAGGTCACTTTTCAACACATTTTCAAAGCGATTAAGGCTCGTGAATAACTTGCCACCAACATATTTTTTTTCCCTAAATTTGATTCTGAGATGATTGACCTCGTGATATAGGAATAATATTTCCAGCTCATATTCGGGAACAAAACATTAGACTTCCACATTTACGCCCTTCTATCGGCTCATAATTGGAATCCATATTTCGGGTAACTCGCTGGGCCAAATACAAACGACAATAACTCTCTCCATTTCCATCAAAATAATACAATATTTGTGTTCAAATTTGAGCTTAAAATGTGTACTTTCTAAAACATTCAAGCCGCCTCTAAGAATTCCTTACTGTTCAAAACTTATGGTTGAAACGGTGACTGAAGGTCACTTTTCAATACATTTTCAATGCAATCAAGGCTCGTGAATAACAGGCCACCAAAGTATTTTTTACCCAAATCTTGATTCTGAGATGATTGACCTCGTGATATAGGAAAATTATTTCCCAACCCAAATTTGGGAAAAAAACGTTAGACTTCCACTTTTACGCCCTTCTATCGCCTCATAATTGGAATCCATATTTCAGGTAACTCACTGGGCCAAATACAAACAACAATAACTCTCTCAATTTCCACTAAAAAAATACAATATTTTTTATCCAAATTCAAGCTCTGAATGTCAACTTTCTAAAACAGTAAGGCCGCATCTAAGAATTCCTCAACGTTCAAAAGTTGTTGTCGAAACGGTGACCGAAGGTCACTTTTCTACACATCTTCAAAGGGATTAAGGCTCATGAATAACTAGCCACTAACGTATTTTTTACCAAAAATTTGATATTGAGATGAGTGATCTCACGATATAGAAAAAATATTTTGAAACGAAATTCGAGATCAAAACGTTAGACTTCCATTTTTACGCCTATCTATCTGCTCCGAATCGGAATCCATATTTCTGGTAACTCGCTGGGCCAAATACAAACGACAATAACTCTCTCCATTTCCATCAAAATAATACAATATTTGTGTTCAAATTCAAGCTCAAAATGTGTACTTTCTAAAACATTCAGGCCGCCTCTAAGAATTTCTTACTGTTCAAAACTTATGGTTGAGACGGTGACCGTAGGTCGCTTTTCAACACATTTTCAAAGCGATCAAGGCTCGTGAATAACTTGCCACCAACGTATTTTTTTCCCTAAATTTGATTCTGAGATGATTGACCTCGTGATATAGGAAAAATATTTCCAACCCAAATTCAAGAACAAGACGTTAGACTTCCACTTTTACGCCCTTCTATCGGCTCATAATTGGAATCCATATTTCGGGTAACTCGCTGGGCCAAATACAAACAACAATAAATCTCTCGATTTCCATCAAAAAAATACAAAATTTGAGTTCAAATTCAATCTTTGAATGAGAACTCTCTAAAACAATAGGGCCGCATTTAATAATTCCTTACCGTTCAAAAGTTGTTGTCGAAACGGTGACCGAAGATCACCTTTCTACACATTTTCAATGCGATTAAGGCTCGTGAATAACTAGCCACCAACTTATTTTTTACTAAAAATTTGATTTGGAGATGCGTGATCTCGCAAGATAGAAAAAATATTTCAAAGCGAAATTCGGGATCAAAAAGTTAGACTTCCATTTTTACGCCCATCTATCGGCTCATAATCGGAATCCATATTTCTGGTAACTCGCTGGGCCAAATACAAATGACAACAACTCTCTCCATTTCCATAAAAAAATTACAAATTTTTTGTTTAAAATCATGCTTTGAATGTGAAATTTCTAAAACATAGAGTCTGCGTCTAAGAATTCCTTACCGTTCAAAAGGTATTGTCGAAATGGTGACCGAAGGTCACTTTTCTACGCATTTTCTCGTTAATAACTAGCCACTACCGTATTTTTTACCCAAAATTCGATTTTGGGATGAGTGCTCTCGCGATATAGAAAAAATATTTCGAAGCCAAATTCGGGAACAAAAGATTAGACTTCCATTTTTACGCCCATCTATCGGATCATAATTGGAATCCATATTTCTGGTAACTTGCTGGGCCAAATACAAACAACAATAACTCTCTCGATTTCCATAAAAAACTTACAAATTTTTTGTTCAAAATCAAGCTTTGAATGAGAACTTTCTAAAACATTTAGGCCGTGTCTAAGAATTCCTTACCGTTCAAAAGTTATTGTCGAAACGGTGATCGAAGGTCACTTTTCTATGCATTTCAAAAGCGATTAAGGCTCGTTAATAACTAGCCACTAACGTATTTTTTACCGAAAATTTGATTTTGAGATGAGTGCTCTTGCAATATAGAAAATATATTTTGAAGCCAAATTCGGGAACAAAACATTAGACTTCCATTTTTACGCCCATCTATCAGATTATAATTGGAATCCATATTTTTGTTAACTTGCTGGGCCAAATACAAACAACAATAACTCTCTCCATTTCCATCGAAAAAATACAAAATTTGTGTTCAAATTCACACTCCAAATGTGTACTTTCTAAAACATTCTAGTTGCGTCTATGAATTACTTACAGTTCAAAAGTTATGGTCAAAATGGTGACCGAAGGTCACTTTACAACACATTTTCAAATTGATTAAGGCTCGCGAATAACTAGCCACTAACATATTTTTTACCCAAAATTTGATTTTGAGATGAGTGATCTCATGATATAGAAAAAAATCTTTCCTAGCCAAATTTGGGAACAAAATGTTAGACTTCCATTTTTACGCCCTTCTATCGGCTCATAATTGAAATGCATATTTCGGGTAACTCACTGGGCCAAATAGAAACAACAATAACTCTCTTGATTTCCATCGAAAAAATACAAAATTTTTGTTCAAATTCAAGCTCCGAATGTTTATTTTCTAAAACATTCCGGCCGCATCTAAGTATTCCTTACCGTTCAAAAGTTATTGTTGAAACGGTGACCAAAGGTCCAATTTCAACACATTTTCAAAGCGATTAAAGCTCGCGAATAATTCCAACGTAATTTTTACCCAAAAGTTGATTCTATGATGATTGACCTCATGGTATAGGAACAAATTTTCCAAGCCAAATTCGAGTGCAAAACGTTATATTTCCATTTTAACGCCCTTCTATCGACTCATAATTGGTATCCATATTTCGGGCAACTCGCTGGGTGAAATAAAACCGACAATAACTCTCTCAAAAATTTGTGTTCAAATTCAAGCTCCGAATGTGTACTTTCTAAAACATTCAGGCCGCGTCTAAGAATTACTTACTGTTCAAAAGTAATGGTCGAAATGGTGACCGAAGGTAACTTTTCAACACATTTTCAAAGTGATTAAGGCTCTCGAATAACTAGCCACTAACGTATTTTTTACCCAAATGTTGATTTTGAGATGAGTGATCTCATGATATAGAAAAAATACTTCCAAGCCAAATTTTCGAACAAAACGTTGTACTTCCATTTTCACGCCCTTCTATTGGCTCATCATTGGAATCCATATTTCCTGTAACTCGCTGGGCAAAATATAAATGACAATAACTCTCTCGATTTCCATCAAAAAAATACGAAATTTCTGTTCAAATTCAAGCTTCTAATGTGTACTTTCTAATACATTCTTGCCACTTCTAATAATTCCTTACGTTTCAAAAGTTATTGACGAATCGGTGACCGAAGGTCACTTTTCAACACATTTTCAAAGCGATTAAGGCTCGTGAATAACTTGCCACCAACGTATTTTTTACCCAAAATTTTATTCTGAGATGATTGACCTCATGATGTAGGAAAAATATTTCCAAGCCAAATTTTGGATCAAAACATTAGACTTCCATTTTTACGCGGTTCTATCGGCTCATAATTGTAATCCATATTTCGGGTAACTCGCTAGGCCAAATAGAAACGACAATAACTCTCACGATTTCCATCAAAAAAATTCAAAATTTGTGTTCAAATTCAAGCTCCAAATGTGTACTTTCTAAAACATTCTGGCTGCATCTAAGAATTGCTTACCGTTCAAAAGTTATTGTCGAAACAGTGACCAAAGGTCATTTTTCAACACATTTTCAAAGCGATTAAGGCTCGTGAATAATTAGCCACTAATGTATTTTTTACCCAAAATTTGATTTTTAGATGAGTGATCTCACGATATAGAAAAAATATTTTCGAGCCAAATTTGGGAACAAAACGTTAGACTTCCATTTTTACGCCCTTTTATCGACTCGTAATTGGAATCCGTATTTCAAATAACTCGTTGGGCCAAATACAAACGACAATAACTCTCTCGATTTCCATCGAAAAAATACAAAATTTTTGTTCAAATTCAAGCTCTGAATTTTTACTTTCTAAAACATTCAGGTCGCATCTAAGAATTGCTTACCATTCAAAAGTTATTGTCGAAACGGTGACCGCCGAACGTCACTTTTCAACACATTTTCAAAGCGATTAAGGATAGTAAATAACTCACCACTAACGTATTTTTTGCCCAAAATTTGATTTTGAGATGAGTGATCTCATGATATAGAAAAAAATATTTCCAAGCCAAATTCGGGAACAAAACATTAAACTTCCATTTTTACGCCCTTCTATCGGCTCATAATTGGAATCCATATTTCAGGTAACTCGCTGGGCCAAATACAAACGATAATAACTCTCTCGATTTCCATTGGAAAAATACAAAATTTGTGTTCAATTTCAAGCTCCGAATATGTACTTTCTAAAACATTCAAGTTGCATCTAAGAATTGCTTACCATTCAAAAGTTATGGTCGAAATGGTGACCGAAGGTCACTTTTCAACACATTTTCAAAGCGATTAAGGCTCAAGAATAACTAGCCACTAACGTATTTTTTATCCAAAATTTGATTTTGAGCTGAGTGATCTCGCGATATATAAAAAATATTCCCATGCCAAATTTTGGATCAAAACGTTAGACTTCCATTTTTACGCGCTTCTATCAGCTCATAATTGGAATTCATATTTTGGGTAACTCGCTTGGCCAAATAGAAACGACAATAACTCTCTCAATTTCCATTGAAAAAATACAAAATTTGTGTTCAAATTCAAGCTCTGAATGTGTACTTTCTATAACATCTAGGCCGCGTCTAAGAATTCCTTACCGTTCAAAAGTTATTGTCGAAACGGTGACCAAAGGTCAAATTTCATCACATTTTCAAAGTGATTAAGGCTCATGAATAACTTGCCACCAACATATTTTTTACCGAAATTTTGATTCTGAGATGATTGAGCTCGTGATATTAGAAAAATATTTCCAAGCCAAATTCGGGAACAAAACGTTAGATTTCCATTTTAACGCCCTTCTATCGGCTCATAATTGGAATCCATATTTCGAGTAACTCGCTAGGCCAAATACAAACCACAATAACTCTCTCTATTTCCGTTGTAAAAATACAAAAGTTATGTTCAAATTCAAGCTCCGAATGTGTACTTCCTAAAACATTCAAGCCGCATCTATGAATTGCTTACTGTTCAAAAGTTTTTGTCGAAACGGTGACCAAAGGTCACTTTTCAAAACATTTTCAAAGCGGTTAAGGCTCGTGAATAATTAGCCACTAACGTATTTTTTACCCAAAATTTGATTTTGATATGAGTGATCTCACGATATAGAAAAAATATTTCCTTTTGGAATAAAACATTAGACTTCCATTTTTACGCCCTTCTATCGGCTCATAATTGGAATCCATATTTCGTGTAACTTGTTGGTTCAAATAGAAATGACAATAACTCTCTCGATTTCCATCAAAAAAATACAAATTTTATGTTCAAATTCAAGCTCCGAATGTGTACTTTCTAAAACATTCAGGCCACGTCTTAGAATTCCTTACCGTTCAAAAGTTATTGTGGAAATGGTGACCGAAGGTCACTTTTCAACACATTTTCAGAGCGATGAAGGCTCGTGAATTACTTGCCACCAACGCATTTTTTACCCAAAATTTGATTCTGAAATGATTGACCTCATGATATAGGAAAAATATTTCCAAGCCAAATTCGGGAACAAAACGTTAGAGCAAGAATTTGATCACCCATGAAGGGTGACATCCAAATCATAAAGCCAAGGTCTACCTAAGATAATATGGCCTACATCCATGGATATTACATCACACCATATTTTAGCCTTGTAGGTGAGGAATTGAAGTTGGACAACACATCTTTCTTTTATGGCTATGGAGGACGTATCCACCCAAGAAACTTTATATGTGTTAGGGTGTGGGGTCAATTTCAAGCCTAGGCGGGAAACAACATTAGAGGACACCGCATTAATGCAACTCCCACTATCTATAATAACCTTGCAAGTTTTGTCTCCACACTTAGTGTAAGTTTGGAAGATGGCACTCCTTCGCCAATCATCAGTGTCTTTCTGCTCTGCCAAAGCACACCTTACCACATTCACTCTAGGGACACCAAAGTCCTTGAAGTCATCAACCTGGTGAGAGATGGCTCTAATGCATGCAAGATAGCTATGATCATCTTCCCATTCTACCTTAACATCTTGGGTTTCTTCAACATTTGGATCATACACCAGCTCCTCAACATCTTCTACATTTTCATCATCCTCTTTAATGACAAGGGTCCTAGAGGGACATCTAGCTGCGATGTGTCCAACCCCATTGCATTTGAAGCATTGGAGGCGAGAGCCTAACCTTGAAGGCTCATTGACCACACCTTTTCCCTTGTCCTCTTTTTCTATTGGGGTGCTACTGGGGTTGACCTTAGGGGGTAAGGCAAGTCTAGATTTTCTACCAAAAGGTTAAGGGTTGGTAGGAACACTCCGAAGTTCAGAACGTCGCCAAAAGATAGATTTGGATGCTAACTCACAATTCCTAGCAAGGTCATATGCTTCTACTAAGGTAGTGACTCCTCGGGTGATAATCTTGCCTAGTAGATTTGCATTTAAACCTTTCTTGAACCTATTGAGTGTGACAACCTCTTCCTCAACTATTCGAATTCGCCTTTTGAACTCCTTGAACTTCTCTATATATTCAGCCACAAGAGCAGTGCCTTGCTTTAGACGATCCCATTCCTCAAGAAGGGAGCTCCTATAAGTTGGAGGAAGATAATTCCTTGAGAGTGCATCCTTCATCTCAAGCCAATCAGTAATGGGGGGCTCACGTCGTCACCTAAAGGTTTCCTCAAGGTCCTCCTAGAAAAGGTCGGCTCTTCCAATTAACTTCATCCTGGCATACCTCACTTTCTTATTCTCAGCCCAATGGTAATAGTCAAAGAATTTCTTCATTTGACGCAACCAATCAGTGAAAACCCATGGGTCAAGGCAGCCATCAAAGGTGGGTGCTTCTATCTTTTCCTTGGATGTCCTATCATCATAATCCCTAGGGCCATTGTGATTATAGTGATCATGTTCAAAGTTTGGAGCCCTATTAAAGTAACCGTGGTTATTTTGCCTAAGCATGTTATCTCCTTCATGGTTAATTGTCTCTTTTTGAGATACTTCAATTCGCTCTACCCTATCCAGTAAATTATGGACACTCTTTGCTAGGTCTTCTATGGTTTGCTCTAAGGAGGACCTAGGCTCGGAAGTGGATTGATGTTCAGGGTTTGACATGATGCGACCACTACGTAGATGCATGCAGCACTATATTTATGAATGCAGTTGAGATTCCCAAAAATTCAAGTAACCAATTCTCAATATAAAATTAAGGTCAAGCAAGAGTGCATTTAGAGACTAGATCAATGAATCAAAGAAATAAATTGCAATCAAGTAGTGACAGTGTTCACAATATTGAGAGAGAGCCTAAATAAAAGTCAAATTCCAATAAGCTCCACAATTAATAATGAGAATCATATATTTCAAAGAAATTTTTTTTTTTTTTTGGAATTTTAGAATGGGTACTGAAAGAAAGCACAAATAATAAAATAGCTAACTTGAGCACAAAATGGGTAGGCCAATGGGGTATGGTGGGATATGCACATAAAAAATATAAAGATAATATTTTCCATTGAGACAAAATTGAACCCACCAAAAGAGGGTAAGAGTTGTACCCTAGTCAGTGGCCAACTTATTGCACTAGATAATCACGGGCTTAGCTCCTCACATGAATGGATCTGACTTGGACAAATGGGCCTGTGGAGAACAATTTAAGGCCCAATACATACAATGGGCTATCACAGTAACAATAATTTCTTTCCTTTCCTTTTTTTTTTTTTTTTTTTTTTTTGCAAAATAATAAAATGCATTGTTGCTTTAAGAAACTACAGACATGGACTTAAAAGAAAATCAAACAAAGGACTTTAAAAGGAACTCAAGTACATACTTAAAAAGAAAACCACTGAAACTAAAAGAGATGGACGGCGATGCTAGTGGTCAACGACTATGGTGACGCAAGATGGGGAAGATTGTGGCAAAGTGGTAGCTGCTTGTCTCGGGTCTTGCATCAAAGATGGCCGACATCCTCAACGGCGATGGTCAGGGGTGAAGAAGGTGTCGACGGCAGGTGGCTGATAGGTCTACAACTGGTGGCTGATGGGTCTGGGGCAGCTGAGGGTTGATTTGTGGGTCTCGGCGGCAGGTGGCTAATGGCTTGCGTGGGTTCTTTTTTTTTTTGTGGTTTGTGGGTTATGGGTTCTGTGATCAGAGGCGGGCACTAATCGTGGTCACCAACTTGGGAGGCGCCGCTGGCTTCTCTGTTGGCTTAGGGGTGAAAAACTCATATGGGGCTTGGGGGAATATATGGATCGCAGGGGCTGGTTTGGGCTTGTTCAAGATCTCATGGGGCAAAAACTTGAAAGGTACTATTATCTTTGGCTGGCTTGCTCTTTTGATGGTTTTGCTTTCAAGTGGTTGTCTACGGTTGTGTTGTATGGACTGGAAACCTGGCTCTGATACCAAAACTGACGTAGGACAACCACACTATTTCAATGGAACAAATAAACCACAAAATAAACCCTAAGAGTCAACACCTAAGGGCTGCTTGGAGTTAGCACCAAGCAAAAATTGAAACACACGTTTTTTTATAATTCTCAAAACTGTCTTACAATAATCAGAAAAATTGCTTAAATAGCTAACAATAAAATGCATAAAGAAACCCTAATTATTAAATGCTTGGGCTTGCTTAATCTCAAGCCCAATAACTAATAGGCTCCATCCATAAGGCCACAAGTTGGGCCGTCTCTTTTTGCTCTTCCTCCTATACATGCGTATAATTGGGGGCTTGTACCTCGTGTCCGCACCAGATTCATTATCCTGATTCATATATTGCAGCAAAGGCTTGAGATACTACAAAATTTTAGAAAATTATTGAATATTGAGTTCAAGGTTGGAAGCTAAAACTTGAGAAGGTGATTTTTTTTTTTTTTTTTAGCATTTAACGTTTCTCAAGTTTAAATAAAATTGTATTGATAATATTTTAATTATAATATGCATTATATGATATTAAACGTTTATTTCCTTAAGGTTAGGTTAAGGTTTGCTATGCTTATGTGTAATGAAAATTTATATAATGATATAAATAGATAATAGAATCAACATATGTTGTTAGCACAATAATGTTTGCTAAGATTTACAAACTATATGGATGTATATAATAGAATACAAATATGTTGTTACTACAATGTGGACAACATATTCTATTCAGCCCACACAACGATTAAATCCTAGCTCTAGCATTGTTGGGTTATAAATTGACCTCAGGCAATTAATCAAATTACTCAAATTAATTAATTAGTAAAATTACATGGAAATCAAATTAAAGCACAATCAAATCACCAAACTAAATTAGAGTGTAATAGAAAATAAGTTTGACATGGTGATTTGATAACGATGGGGAAAACACTTGCAAACAAAACCCCATCGGGTAAATTTCAAGGCACCACTCCCGAAAAAACCACTAAAAAGAAAAAGCGGTTACAAATATAAGAAATCTTACCCTATAGGCCCATCTCGAAGTACCTACCTTAACAAAATAAACAATTTCACTTTCAATAAAAATATGAAATTAAGTTAAGTTGAAGTATTTTTGTATATGTTTAATAGGAAAAACTTTAATACAAACCGTACACATTTAGAATATTTTTGTAATGTATATAACAAACAAGAGTTTAATTTTATGTACCTATAATCAAGGGCGTAGCCAGAAATTATTACTTGGGGATGCCAATTCATAGTAGCAATATACTAAGAACTTGTTTGGGATCAGCTTTAACTTTTAGTTTTTAGTTTTTATGTACATCTTTTTAAAACCTCACTCTTTTCCGCATTTTCTCACTTTTTCAAACTTTTTCAATGTACAAATATTAGCACACTTTCAGCAAAAAAATTTCAATAAATAGATTTTTTTTTTTTTTTGTGGTGGCTGCGGCGTCACGTGAAGGAAAAAAAAAAAGGTCAGTTTTTTTTTTCTTTTTTCGGATGGTGAGCAGCAAAGGAGGCATGAGAGATGAGACTAATGAATGTTTTGTTTTGTTTGAGTCGGGATATAGGGCTGGGCTGGCAACGCTTCAAAGGAGAAAAAAAATTAAGGGTAAACTACGTATTTAGTCCATATTCTATACATCATATTTCAATTTGATCCCTAACCTTTCAATTGTGTCAATTTGGTCCCTAACCTTTCAATATCGTGTCAATTTAGTCCTGACAATCATTTTTTAGAAGAAAATTGATGACGCTTCTAATGGCCAAAATAAAAAATTAGCTTTCATTAATGTGACAATATACTGAAATTTTATTTCGATCGTTCATCATGTCATCAATTTTCATCCAAGATATAATAACAGGGACAAAATTGACACGATACTAAAAGGTTAGAGACCAAACACAATTGAAAGATTAGGAACCAAATTGAAATATAGTGTAAAGGATAAGGACCAAATAAGTAGTTTACCCAAAAATTAATAACCTAGCTATCTTGACTTGGGGTTGAAATATGAAAGTGTTGTTTTGAGCCAATTTTTGTTTTATTTGATTACAATAATAGATGTCTATTTTTTTTTTTTTTTTTTTTTTTTTTTTTTTGCTAGAAAGATTGCTATTGGACTAAAAGAAGTTTGGGGGATATTTTTTGACATCAATGATAGAAATATATTAATAAAGAAAAGAGAAAACAGTATACAGAAGAGGCTTGGCTTAGGAGCTGTAAAACAAAGGGCCATGCAAGCCATGCAGCAGATATTTATTTTAGGAGGGCCATGTCATTTTTCTAGCTACTCTGGAGGAAAAATGAAAAAAATTTGCCCGCTGCGGGGGGGTGGGGGGGGTGTTGGGGCGTTTGGGGTGGGATCCGGATCCTCTCCATTCCAATATGAAATGGAGAGTGTCCAGTTAAAGGCTGAGATTGATTTAAAATCAATCTATGGCCTAAAATCAGCCACGCCATTTAAAATACACTTAACAGAGCAATGAGTTACTTAACGTTAGTTTTCAACGTTTCTTCTCACTTTCTTTGTCTCTCTCATTCTTTTGTCTCTTCTCACTTTCTCTGTCTCTCTCATCAAAACTCCATGGCTCCTCTCTCTCGCCTCAACCGAGTTTCTCCCTCACTCTCCCTAGCGCTCCACTCTCTCAACCCCGACTGCGCCTCAACCTGTCTCTCCACCTCCACGGTTGCTCTCTGCCTCTCCCTCAACCTCGTTGCTTCCCGCATTCCCAACTCAAACCCATAAGCAAAAACAAAGAAAAACTCACTAGCTGAGATCCCGACCCCACACAGAGAGAGAGTAAGGGTTGGGGTTTGGAGAGAATCGGGTGTTTAAGTGAGAATTTGATGCTTTTCAGACCCAGATGGGTTAGGGTTTGGATAGAAACGGGTAAGAGAGAAGTTGATGCTCAATCTCCATGGTTACAGCTAGCAGCCACCGTGTTCTGCTCCACCAATTCCGGCAGTGGCTCTGGTAAAGTTCCCTCTCTTTCTTTGATTTTTCCTTCTTTTAATTTTCTCAACAAAAAAGAAGATTTTTTAATTTTTTGTATTGTATTAGGATTTCGTTTTCTTTTGATAAAGAAACTGAATTCCCTGTTGTACTTATGAAAAAAATAATGTGGAATTTGTGTTATTCGGTACAGTTTGTGTTCAAGTGAAAATACAACAAAAAAACAGAATCTGTATGTATACTAAAGTAAATGATGATTTACCTATGATACTAAATCTATGATTGAGCTGAATAGTTTTGTTGAATTTGATCAAAGTAGATCTATTTGAAAGACTGGTGAGAACTGATGGTCAAACTCCCTCATACAAGGAGCTGTGAAGTGCCATTAGGTTAGCTATACTTATGATCTGATTGTACTCCTTAGCAATTAGCTGATATCTTAGATTGATACGGAGGCTTTAGGATTTATCTTGTTCTAGTACATACTGGTTTAATAATTGGTTGTTTTTTCGGACTGTCTTGTTTGTTTCCAAAGTGTTATTTCTTCAAAATGTGTTTTTAGTTGGCTAAAGGTTGAATTTTTATTTTGTGCTTGTTTTATGTCTTTCATGAAAAATTTGATTTGTAAACAGTGGCCAAAAGGCCATTGGCTATAATTGAGAAGAATAGTTTGTTGAATTTGATCACAAATTAGCTTCATTTGAAACAATGGTGAGAACAGGCGTCAAAGTGCTATAAGGTTAGCTCTACTTATGATTTGGTTATACTCCTTATCAGTTAGCAGATATGGGGGCTTTAGGATTTATCATAGCTTATTAGATATTGGTTGATTTTTGGGACTCTCTTGTTTGTTTCCAAAGTGTAAGCAAACTTGCAGCACTACTTCTTGCACAGAAAAAATAAAGTTCTTTGTTTACTAGAGACATGCTTTCTTGTAGCTAAATTCATGGGCAGTATTTGGGTACAATTCCATTATCATGATCAACCTGTGAGTATTTAGGTAGTTTTAGTTGAATTATGGCTTGGAGTTCTGTGTAGCAAAGAGGCTTGATACAAATAGCTCAAGCTTGTGACTTTCAAGCTACTCACTGTGAAGCAAACGAATCCCTGCTTGATCTAATTTTTATGTTTTAGCTGTTCCCATAAAAGTTTCAAGTCCTTCAAGGCGATTGGATTAGTTGTAAATGGATGTGATGGTGGTGATCAGCAGTTATTATTACCATTAAAGTAATGCATGATAGGAAATTTTTTTGGTCTTATTATCATTTATCAAGTTTCTTTACTGCTAGATCAAGTTTTTTGGAAATTTTGATATATGTTTATCAATGAAATCACTCTTTTGTTCTTTTGTCAGGTTGAATGGCATGATTATAGGTATGCTATTCTTCTTTTGATCACTGAGAGTGAGAAAAGGCGAGTGCTGGAGGGATTTGTGAAGATCATGAAGCTGGCTTTGTTCACGATTTCTTTTCTTTTTTTTTTGGGAGAAATTGTTCATGAAATTTTAGATATAAAGAACATGACGCGTATCTATTTTAGTTGGGATCAAAATCAAGATGTAGCTATTTTGGCTTTCTTGAAACACTGAAATCACATATTTATATTGTAAAGCTAATTTAACTAAGCTATAAAGCCTTTTTGTTTTGGGTTTTGTTCATTTGGTTGTGGATAAAAATTTCAATGAATTTTTGTTGTCTTTGAGAATCATAATTATGAGCTTGTCTTTGAGAAGAAATTACTAGCTTTTATTCACGCTGGTTGTGCCTTTTATATAAGTACTTTGTGATGACTGATTTGGAGTCACTGAAGCAATTAAGGATTAGTTTCTTAAAGATTTATAAGATACTTAAAAGCAATCCTAACATATTTATTGCTAACAAAATCAAAGGCCATGGCTTGGAGAAACTAGCACGGTTATATATTACTTGTGCAGCACTTTTACTTCTTTAAGATAAGTAATATGAGGTGGAATACTGCCAGCCACAACAAATTTACAGTAGATGCTCTAGATGCTCCTCAACCGAGAATGGTCGTGCTTCAATTTTTGCTGTATGACCGATGCTTCTAAAGCCAAAAGTTAAAAATCAAATTATTATTAGAAATCCGTCAACAACAAATAGAATGCATCTTGAAGTTAAGCACTAACAGCTAAGGATTCTTTGAAATTTTATTTTAATACAAAACAAGAAAAAGGAAAGGGAGAGAGTTAAAACCATTGCACTATTCATAAGCTCAAGTGTGCAATCTCAGGTGGAAAATCTGCTACTGTTTGTGTGGAAAAAAAAAATCCACAATACTCTATTGTAGGAATGTGAGAATACCACGTGAGAGAACAATTAGTACCTAAATATAAATAATTACTACTTAGGGAAAATTACTGTGAAACAAATCATATTTTGCTATCATTTCTAGTAAATTTTTTATATAAGTACAATCAACCTGAATTTATTAACCGAATAGAAAATTAAAAGGGATAAAGGATTCAAAACATTGTTTTTCCAGTACTAATCACACGTAAGTAGTGATGATTTATATGGCAATTACAACAAATATTCTGTTACATTGAAGCTCCAACTTCATTTGAACTCACTGCAACTCCATTAGGGGCATCATCTCCATGTAGCTGAGCAGAAACATCGTCTATGGCTGAATTCAATTAAGCAATCTTCTCTGTTAATATTTTGCGGGTTCTCTATAGTCATCACACCACCAATGCAATATCAATGCATTGCAAACATTTTAAAAAAAATGATAACTAAAACAATATCAATAATAGTTAAAAAAGGATGAAAATACAAGTTAACACAAACAATTTGTACAGTGTTTCTTTTTCATTTTTTCTTTTTATTGAAGCACAATTCATAAAGCTTACTTATACATACGAACCATTATATTTTTCTTGTTTTTCTTATGACAACCAACCATAACTAGGCCTTTATTTGTAACCAAAAAGACTTTACTTTCAAAGTTGAACACATTAACAAACATGCATACACACATAATGAATAATTTAAAGGATTGCAAATGCAGGAACAGCTTCTCACCTCCAAAGTTTTCTCCTCATCATATATAAATTTTGGCAACTTCCTCATCAGATCTTTTCTGTCAGCTCTAGCAATCAGATCTTTTCTGTCAGCTCCAGCAAGTGGCTTGCTGGAGCTAAACTCATCAGTACTTCAGCATAAAAAAAATTTGAAAAATAAATAAATAAATAGTGCATCTGAGCTGTTAATTGTAAGAACAGTATATAAACCACATCAATAGCCCAAAAGTGAATCAATAGCCCAATACTTACTGATGCATCACATGGCTGTTTAATTAGGCCAAACAATTACAAACATTAACATATTTCTTGATACTATGACTTTAAATGAAATATTTTTACTCTATAGGCTCAAAAATGTGACAAAAACACATTTATTACTCCAATTAATTAGAACCTAAGGAGACAGATGCACAACACTCTTATTACAAATCCACTAACAAAGATACTTACACAATTTGGTTTTCCATCAAATAAACCAGATTTTAGATCATTAAAGTGTCAAAACGAACACATACACTACTCTACTTAATTGATAACCTAGGGAAACACAGACACCCAAGACCAAATAAGTTGGATTTCAGTAGGTATATTTTCTCAAACATCTTCAGTGCATTTCACAACTCAAACCACAATAGTAACATAGGGAACGAGAAAAAACTGATCCATTGTGACAAACTTCAAACTAAGAAACTATTATCAAGCTAAGAATCATAGTTCTGTTTCAGTGAAAGAAACTAAGGAATAAGAAATGGATACTCTTAGGCAAAGAAATCAGGATCAGAGGAAAAAATCATAGATTTAGTATCATAGGTAAATCATTATTTACTTTAGTATACATATAGATTCTGTTTTTTTGTTGTATTTTCACTTGAACACAAATTGTACCGAATAACACAAATTCAACATTATTTTTTTCCCAAGTACAACAGGGAATTCAGTTTCTTTATCAAAAGAAAACGAAATCCTAATACAATACAAAAAATTAAAAAATCTTCTTTTTTGTTGAGAAAATTAAAAGAAGGAAAAATCAAAGAGAAAGACAGGGGAACTTTACCAAAGCCACCGTCGGAATTGGTGGAGCGGAACACGGTGGCTGCTAGCTGTAACCATGGAGATTGAGCATCAACTTCTCTCTTACCCGTTTCTATCCAAACCCTAACCCATCTGGGTCTGAAAAGCATCAAATTCTCACTTAAACACCCGATTCTCTCCAAACCCCAACCCTTACTCTCTCTCTGATCTGGGTCTAAAAAGGGTGCGAGTGTGTGGGGTCGGGATCTCAGCTGGTGAGTTACTATATACTGTTTTTTCTTTGTTTTTGCTTATGGGTTTGAGTTGGGAATGCGGGAAGTGACGGGGTTGAGGGAGAGGCAGAGAGCAAGCGTGGAGGGGGAGAGACCGGTGGAGGCGCAGTCGGGGTTGCGAGAGTGGAGCGCTAGGGAGAGTGAGGGAGAAACTCAGTTGAGGTGAGAGAGAGGAGCCATGGAGTTTTGATGAGAGAGACAGAGAAAGTGAGAAGAAACGTTGAAAACTAACGTTAAGTAACTCATTGTTCTGTTAAGTGTATTTTAAATGGCGTGGCTGATTTTAGGCCATAGATTGATTTTAAATCAATCTCAGCCTTTAACTGGACACTCTCCATTTCATATTGGAATAGAGAGGATCCGGATCCTTTGGGGTGATGGTGAATTAGCCATGTGGCTCCGCCCCTGCCTATAATTTATGATACAGTTCACATAATTTTACTATCTATGATTATTTTAGAAGCCACATGTGGTAATTTAGAAGTCCATGGCAACCTAGGCAAGCCATTCTAGAAAGAAACCAGCCCACGTCAGTCTTTCCAAGAGGCTCTTGCCCTCATTGGCAACAAACCCAATCCACATTCACCACCAAGATCCCAAAATATTGCCAAGCCCACCATCCAATACCCTGTCCTTGATGAGGGCTAGGCTGAGTTTTTGATTCAGTTAAAGCTTGGTCCAAGCTTAAGAAGTCCAATTCAAGCTTTATCATACTTTGAGTGTCTGTCTCTTACACCAGTGGCTATATGTTGCTTGCCAAATTTTCATATATTTCTTTGAGAGGTTATGAACTTATGATACTGCAAACAAGGTTATGGCCTCCCCGATGATTCATGAGCTAACTTCTATTTATCTTAAACTTTTAGAGTGAACGCCATAATTGAAACTATTTCTATTAAAAAAAAAAAAAAGCTCAAGCTCTTGTAAAAGCCATATAGTTGGAATCAGCTTGTTTGAATAGAAAACAAGCCAAAATGAAGTTATCAGCCAGCGAGGGATGAAATAAAATTTTGCTTATTTGCCAGCAAATCTTAGTTGCTTTTATTCATTTGTTAATATCTGTTCGATTACTCAAATGGTTTGTTTGTTTTTCTTTATTATTAATCTTATGCGTAGCATAAGCAGTGATAGACAGCCTTTCATGAAGGTTGTCATAAAATTGAACTGGCATGTGTGTAAAATAAATACATGCCACACTAGCTGTAGGGCTTTCTTCTACGCAGTTTAAGGACTCCATAAAAAATAAAAATAATTTGAAATTTTTTTCAATAAAAAGAAAAATACCCAAAGTAAGTCTTGTCTTTGCACACAAAAAAAAAAAAATATATATATATATATATATATATTGGGCAAAATACTCTTTTAACTATCCTTGAATTTAGGTGAAAATATAAGGACCTCCTTATTTTCTTCGAGCTTCCCTAAATTATACTTCAGTTCTTGTCAAAGTAATCTGTCTTACAAAACAAAAGTTAATTGATCTACCTTATAATTTTTTGATAAATTTAGTGTGAGTTTAGATAGTACTGAATGCGCGTTTCAGTGCGTTTGGTTTTTTTTTGGGTCCCCGGCACTGTTCATGAGACCACCAAACTCAGCAAAATGCGCATATCCATGCATTTTTGGGTCCCAAAGCACTATTCACACCTTTAAAAATTATTTTGCTACAGTGTTTTCAGTAATAAGTTTTCAATTTTCGACAAATAAGCGGTATCCAAACAGACCCTTAGAATTATGATTCATTTTGAAAAAATAAAATAAAACATAACATGTGCATGAAAATTTAATTCTTAAAAAGAGATCCATTTCTATTGGTTAAAGAATAGGAGGAGTAGGGTAAACTTACTATTTTATACAACTTAATTTTGTCATGCATAGGAGTGGGTTTCAACCAAAAAAAAATCATCCATAGGACTATAGGAGTGTGGATATCCACATTTTTAAAAATAATTCTCATTATTATAAAAGTTGGATTTAGTGAAAATCCAAATGATTTCAATACATTTATATTCCTGGTGTGATTTCCAATAGGGTAAAATATTATTTGGGTAGTTAAACTTTACCAAAAGTTTGTTTTTCGTCTCTAAACTTTAAAAAGTTCTTTTTTCATCTTTAAACTTTGTAAAGAATTTTTTCAATAGTTTAGAAACAAAAATGGGGATGAAAAAAGAACTTTCTTTTTAATCGTTTAGGGATAAAAACAAACTTTTTGTGAAGTTTAAGGACATAAATAAAACATTTTCAATAATTTAGGAATGAAATATGAACTTTTCAATAGTTTAGGGACAGAAAATGAACTTCTTAAAGTCTAAGGATAAAAAACAAACTTTTAATAAAGTTTAGGGACCAAAATAATATTTTACCCTTTCCAATAATATTTAGGAGGAGGTGAAATGAAATGGTCATTTCCTCGTAATCATTCAATTCCTTCTTATTAGACTTCCAAATGAAGGAATTAATGAAATATTCTCTAAAAATCCAAATCAATCCATTTTATTCTGTTCTTTTCCCTTACGTCTTAAAGGGAATATTAGAGAAGGGATGAACATTTTATCCAAATATTTTGAATGGTTAAATCTGAAAGTGATATGTTTGTTAAAGGTAAAAGCAAAGTTGGCATCGATTTAGCATGAGACAAGCTCATTTTTTTTATTTAAACCACTTTTTTTTTTTGGAGAATATCTATTTAAACAACTTGTTTACTCATTTTCTCCACACACACACAAAAATAAAAAATAAAAAATAAAATAAAAAATAAAAATGCCAGCAGCGAAAGAAATTAATTTATAATGTGTTCAACTTAAACAGGTAAGTTAATATATTAGAGTAGTATATGTATGAATGGGTGTATATGGACTTGTTTCACAACCAAATTTATCCAGTTTCATAATTATTTTGATAATAGTTTAAGTTGTTGAGACTGTGATAATTTATCAGTTCAACCAAAATTGTGATATTGTATCCATTTCGTAGATGAAGTTAATTTATCAGTTCAACAAAAAATGTGATATATATTGTATCTATTTCAGAGATGAAATTAATTTATCCTTTTAAAAATGTTGACCTATTACCCTATTAGACTATTGCAAATTTAGAAATAGTAATAACACAAATTTGTTTGTAAAAACTCGTATGGATGAGAATATTGTATACTTTATGCTTGACATCATGATCACGAATAATAGCATCCCCACTAGTTGTGAGATTCGAAAGCCATTTCATGCCAAAAAAGAACAATGATTGAGCCATTTTAAACGTGTAGCATATGTTGGTGATCATACACTGTACACACGTGAATATGTGATGATGTGAAAGATGAGTTTGCGTGAGATATTTCTTTGAGCCATGCTCAAGTTTCTCTTCTTTTATATGGTGGAGTTTACTTTAGTGTTGTTGATTTTTTTTTTTTTTTAAATTAGTTATTTATTTATTTATGAACATATGGTGAGAGTTGAGACTTACTGCTTGAATGATGGAACATGAAAGCGACAGGCCAAATGTAACATTTTGTTCTTACTTTCATGTGCTATGTCATATTTGCGATATCTATTGGCAATTGCTACACTTCAAAACTTTAATAATAATTTCAAAAAAATTTACCTCCAAAGCAGTTTAGAGAAACCTTTCTCTAATTCACTGTGTGGCAATTAAAGAGACTATCTATATATAGTTTTAATATGAAACTACAATTCGTATTGTCAAAACGGTTTACGTGGCAATTGGGTTGTTGAAGAGATCATTTATGTGTAATTCTAATTAATCACGTAACTTATTTGGTGTAATATACATAAATAGTCTTATAAATTATCACACAGTAGATTGGAATAAATCCCACCAAGCTAGTTTAATTGGAGATGATATTTGTAGGCAAAATAGTTTCTCTGCCCCATGTATGTATCATTATGTATTCGTGGGAATCACAAAGTGTGAGACAACTATGTATAATGGGTGTACAAGATATCTCCTCAACATTAAACGTGGAAATAAGCTTATCAAAAATAGTGTGCACTCCGTGATTAAACAAATTGGCCATCCACTTTTTTTTATGCTCCAACCTAAACGAATTTCATGAAAATATATGCTTGGTGCTGGTTTGAATGATTTCTAGCGGTTAAACTTAATTACCTTAAATTTATTCCAACGACCAAAAGCCCAACCTCACATAATTAGGTTCACCGAAATAAGTCAAATAACATTTCTCGAGTTGATTTTTTCATCCATTGTCGTCTATAAAATTGATAACTTCTTGTTAAGTTCATTAAAACGATGTCATATCACATATATGAATAGTGTCACTTTTATAAACAAAATGATCAATTTAACAAAAAATATTAAAGTGTATGGATTAAAATGATATCAAAAATTTAAAAAAAAAAAATTTATTGGTGAAAATGATAATTTAACCAAACTCAAACGTAAAGTATGTATTATATATATATAGGTGTAAAATTTTCTATTGTTTGATTCTAGAAATTGAAAAAAAAGACAAAATAAAAAATAAAAAATAACATACAGTGCTATGTCCTATGATACCTTAATAGTCTGTTTGATTAGGTGATTTGGGAGTCTTCTAAAATGCCATTTTACAACTACGACTTTCATAATTTTTTACACTCATTTTAAACCCAAAACGGCGTATTGCAGTAGCTTAATTATACAAACACATTTTTAATATGCCAAACCTTTTAGAGATGGATTTGTAAACAAAGACATTGTTATATATAGAGCCCCAAACAAAGATATAATGATTGGGGGTAGGAGCCAAACTCGACCTTGAATCCTTGTTGAAGGCTTGACTGTGTCCTCAATAATAATTCCATCCACCCCTAGATAGCCAACTACCTAACGCGGATTCAATTTCAATGTTGGACTCCTTATCTGCCACGTCCTTACCTTCCAAAATTGAATAGTGATGACCCACCAAACAATAAATAATATGTCAACATACATATATAGGTGTTTATCTGCTCTGTGATTTAGAATTTGGATATTTGGATTGCACTCTTTTATTTTCCTTCTCTAGATTATCTTTCTAAATTAGACGATGTAATTTCTTTTTGCTGAATAGGATCATTGTGAATCTGAGATGTTATCCATTTCTGAAAAGGATATGTATATCCAGAATCTTTTAATGTAACCATTTATGTAAGGAAAATTCTAAGGACACTAGTGACTGGACAATAAATTTATATCATAGGTATAAAAAAAGGGGGGGGGGGGGGGGGGGAATGTTAGAACTACTAATAAACTGACAATTAGTTGTCACGTAAAAAAAAAACAAAAATAAATAATAAT
The DNA here is from genome assembly GCF_001633185.2 of Quercus lobata. Taxonomy (NCBI): domain Eukaryota; kingdom Viridiplantae; phylum Streptophyta; class Magnoliopsida; order Fagales; family Fagaceae; genus Quercus; species Quercus lobata. The sequence goes on from NC_044912.1 coordinate 8,618,012, forward strand.
AATAATAATAAAGTATTTAATTCTTTCGGTATTTTAGAAGTAAATAAATTAATTTGTAATTTATGTTGTAAAATTTATAATGAATAGAAAATCACACATGTGATAAATATACTTACTTGATATAGTTGTAAATATAATCATATAATTAAGATATTTCCACGGAATCCTATTTTGATGTGTAATTGAATCATCTTAAAGTAAGGAAGTGTCTTGACTACTTAGAAATTAGATAGATGTGAGTTTGGAAATGATACTTACAATCATCTGTTTAAATTAATTAGAAAATTTAAGATATAAACTTTAAGAAATTGTAACTAAATTTTACTTTTCTTTTTAGGGATGAAAAATTTTCTTTCCTACTTGATTACTCTCTTTCTCTCTTTCTCTCTCTCTCTCCAGTGCCGGCTCAATGGGTGAGCCAAATAGGCAACCGCCTAAAGCCCCCAATAAATAAAAGCCCCTAAATTTTTACCAATAGAGATATTCTTGTACCAATAGAAATATTAATTAAGCAGTAAATATTCACCAATAAATAAAAATATATAACTTTATTAAACTTTTCAATAATAATTTTTTAGTATTTGGTTACTTCATTTAATAAATAGTATTTATTTTAATTGTTTAGTCATTGAGTAATGCGATGGGTTCTTTTTAATTTGTAATTTTTTTCTAAAAAAAATAGATTTTAAATGAAAAAAAACCAAAAATTAAATAATTATTCTAATAATATTCAAAGTATAAAAAAATAAATCTCACTTAAAGTTGTCGCCTTAAACCCCACAATACCTTGAGCTGGTTCTATCTCCCTCCTAACCTTTTCAAAACTACCCTTCCTCTTATTTCTTTTTTTTTTTCATATCTACTCCATTAATGTTGAAAGTGACTTCATTAAAGATGGTAAAAACTACTTTCAATTTGCCCTAGATTCAACCTGCCTCGCATGGATTTTGCCCACCTAAAATACTAGACATTGCGAGTATACGACGTCCATGATTTGACCCCATCTACTCTGTTTTCTTTTATTATAATTTGATTTTCATCCAAAACTTCATTTTCAAAATGTCATATTAGTATTGAGACGAAAAAAAAAAGAGTCCATACGAAGCATCAAAATCTTAGATTCCAATTCTCACAATATTTTGTCTATTCCCATTAAGTAAGAAGACGTTTTATTCTATTCTCTCACATACAGCAACAATAAATTTCACCATGACTTTAATTATCAGAACCTTCTCATATGAGATGAAAAAAAAGAAAAAAATACCACATCAGTATGATGGAAGGGTAAATAGTACTCTGCTGTCTTATGTAGACCACAAGTAGTGGCACACAAAAAATGAAGTCAAAGCTTTTATTTAAAAATGTTGTTGACACCGAAAGATAGAAAGAAATATTCAAAGTATGCGGCTCTGACTCAACCTTAGACATTGTTCCCACCGCCCATTTTACCACTCTTTGGCAATTTGCCCCCACCAAACAGACCTTTTCTCCCCCACAAAAAGAACCCCAACTTTCTTGCAATTGGACAAGAATGTAAACCATTATTCACCAGATTAGTTGGAAACTACGTTGAGAGTTGAAAACTTTCCATTTCTAAAAAGTCAATTATCATCAACTAATCATCAGTTTATTAATTATTAAAATAAGAGTCTTTTTTTTTTTTTTGGTAAACCTTAAAATAAGAGTCTTACTAACTTATATACTATTTTCAGAATTTTTTATGAGAAAATGGTTAAAACCTGCTTATAAAATATTTTTAATAACGTTGTTTAAATATTGTGAAAATACATGTTAAAAAATGTAATGAAAATATATGTTATATTGTACACTGAAAACTGTTTCCAAACAAATCCAAATTTTTTACAATTTTTTCAATTTTCAAACGAGACCCTTAAACATGATTACTTTCTCACCTAATTATCAAAATCACTAGAATTAATTATTCAACTACTATCATTAAAAAAAAAAAAAAAATTAAAAAGCAAGCTTTCTCTATTTTCTTTATTTGGGTCTGCATAGGCAATAGTGCAACATAATTTATAACAGTAACTTCCCGATTTAGTGAGTTTGGTTTACATTCTAGAAAGGAAGGAACGAGCCGACCATCCTACGTGGTAGGATCCGAGGTATACGTATTAGCCGGCACCAAACTCTTTAAAAACCATAGGACTCTCAGACCAAACCTCCTCTCTCTCTCTCTCTGTCTTTCTCTCTCCTCCAATTCAGTACAAGACATCTAAACCTTAATAAAAACCCACATTTTCTTTGTTTTCTCCCTCTCAGCTCTGTGTCTTTTAAAAAAAAAAAAAAACAACGATGCCGTTTTGCGAGGTTAGAAAAACCCAGCAAGACAGCGAAGACACAGAGCTCAATCACGACCAAAACAACAACAACAACAACAATGGGACCAAAATCTTTTACAGAACCTATGGTCATGGACCCACCAAGGTCCTCCTCATCATAGGTGCCACTTCTTCTTTTTTTTCATTTTTCATTTCTGGGTATTTAGAATTTTTGGTGGTCAATTGAATTCAGAATCTGTATGTGTTGAAATGGGTTGTGATTGAATTTTGATGGTTTTTTTTTTGGTTGATGATGAATTTGGATGGTCAGGATTAGCTGGGACCCACGAGTCATGGGGCCCACAGATCAAAGGTATGGTGGGGAGCGATTTGCCCAATGAAGATGAAACGAGGAGCGGTGGCTGTGATTGGAATCCAATTCCAGATGACAATGAGAGTGGCGGTGGCATCGAGGTCTGTGCCTTTGATAATCGTGGAATGGGTCAGAGCTCCGTACCCACCAAAAAATCTCATTACACGTATGTTAATTGAGTTCTTAAAATTCTATACTAGTTTAATCTAGCGCGTGCGTGTTCTTGAATCCTTGATATAACATAGACAGGGATAATAATTAATAAAGTTGTTCAATTTTTCAGTTTTTTCTTGATTTTTGTTTGGTTTTTTAAGGTCACAATTCACATAGTATGACATAGAGATGAGGATATAATGTCTTTTTCATTCTCTTTTTGAATCCACACTTGCATTTTGAGGCGCGTGCTGTGGACGCGCGTGTGTGCTTGTGTCCATGTGAATTTTCTGCTAAATTTTTGGTTCATTGGGATTGTTATGTTTCACATTTGCTTGGATTTTAATCTTCTTTCTTCCTTACTCCATTTTATTGAATGATTATGTGGCTTAAATTCAGAATTGGAGGAAATGACAGCTTTCTCCTAGATGAGACTATCTAGAAACTATTAGTTGGAGTGAATTTTTTATCTTGTAAAAGTCAAAGTCAAATAACAAAGTTGAATTTTTTTTCTTTTCTTTTTTTCAATTTTATTTTACTTAAAGTTTGAGTAATCAAATGGCTCTTTTACTAGGAAGTTATTTTTTAAAATATGAATTGAATTTCTAATTAATTTGCTCTGATTGTTGGGGTGCAGAACAAAGATTATGGCAAATGATGCAATTGCACTGATGGATCATTTGGGCTGGAAAAAAGCTCATGTTTTTGGACACTCCATGGGTAAGTCTATGACCCTGAATTTTTCAAGGTTCTATTGGTGGTGTTTTAGCTTTAATGTTTAAGAGAAAAATGTTCCAACTTTGATGAAGCTTCAGTAATCACTTGGTTGAAATATTGAAATTCAACTTTAAGATTCTCTAAATGGTTGTTTATTACTTATCAAAGAGGGTTCTATAAAGAACCCAGAAATGGTTGATTTTCATAATGCCTTGGTACCTTGATTTAGATTCACATTGCAGGAAAAATATTTTCTTTGATTGATATTGAATCAAATCCTTTTTAAGTTTCTTTCTTTTTACTATCAAAACAGGAGCTATGATAGCTTGCAAGTTGGCAGCAATGGTGCCTGAAAGAATTCTGTCTTTGGCTTTACTTAATGTGACGGGTGGAGGTTTCGAATGTTTTCCAAAGGTACTTTATATCTCTCAGCACCACTCATCTTGACTATCTTTATTTCCTTCTTGAACTGTGGAATATTGATGTATGTCTATCATATGAGTACAACCTCATTGTTTCTTTCCAATTATGTTTAATAAACGTGGCAGCTTTCCACATTTTTATTTAATATAGTGGAACCCATGTTGGTTTCAAACATCTAGCTCGTCCTTGCTCAAATTCTGTCATTAGTTTACATACTCATCTTAGAAGACTGCTTTTAGATGACTATAGTTGGGGAGGCATAACTACCAAGTCTTGTAATTTTATGTTTACTCATGGCCAATCTAATCTGGGTATTTCTTATTAAATAAGTATTCAGTAGTTTAAAAAAGGTTTGCATTATATAAAAAGATCCATATTGCCAAACAAAATTATTGCAGACTGTCTTGTATCCTAATGTGAGGTTAGCACGTTGTCCACAATCCATACTATTGCCATTGGTTGGCTGGTTGTGTGGGTGGACAGGTACTGGTTATCAGTTGAAACTAAATCTTGTTAGCTATGCAGCAGCTTTTATACATTATATTGGACTAGATGAGTCTTTCAGGGTGTAATTTCTGGAAGAACTGCAAGAACATGATTTGTGATCAAGTATGAATGCACACAGTTGAGATCTGTTGCATTGCTGTCATAGTTTGACTCATAACGCAAAAGATATGTTTTACCATCCGCACCAAAACTTCTTTAGCTTCGTACAAAACTAAATGGAGGTAAATGTGAGTATTATTTTATTACTGAATCAAATAGATATACCACCACTTGTCATTGGAGGAGATGATTGTGAATTGAGAGGAGAAGAAGTGAGGACTGTTGATTTTGCAAGGCTTAAGAGATGCTCCTTTTCAGTATATCATATTTAGTCTCCGGATGAGGGAGCAGAGATCAATCATGTGCAACTTAAAAAGTGATTTTTTTTTCTTCTTTTGGCAATTGTGCACAATGAACTTTTGCGGAGTGTTATGAAGATGGCTTAGTGTAGAAAGGTAAGGGGATATTAAAATAAGATTTTTGGTTAGAAAATAACAAAGCCAGTTCTGTTGGTGATACTACTGGAGAACAAAGTAGTTTCGAAAGTTGAGGCCAAGAAGGAGAATAAGAAATCAGAGAAGATTGCAGAGATTACAAGGTAAAGAAGAGAAAAAACTACACAAGATTAAAAAAACCATGAGTTGTTAAATCTCATTTGGAAATCACAATAACAAAGATTTACTAGCCTTATAAATCAGAAACCCTTAATAAAAGCTAATTTTAATCCTTAGTTTAATTAAATCCCAACTGTACATAAATACCCTAATTATCACAAGAGTAGAGTTTAAGCTACCAAGGGCCAAAAGACTATCATGGACTTCATGAATGGCACAAGGCCCACATTCGACTCAAGTCTGTTCTTCTCTAGCCATCTTGAATCAAAGTCATCAATTACAGATAAATTTCATGTGTTTTCACAAATTATGAGCATATGCTTGTAATTCTGCATATTTAACAAAAGAAGGAAGTGCAATCACCAATAGGTTTGCTTTACAGATATGAGATGTATTGGTGTCTATTGCAAACATAAGATGTCCATTGCCCAACATGGGCACATGATATGTTCTACTTATGGGGATCTGCTGGATATCCTGTATCAAAAGCTACTTTGTAGCTATATATTATTGTAAAATTCTCACCTGATATAAATTTATTATGTTCAGTAACTTAATTTTGCAAGTAACTTATTCCTCAAAATGATGCTCAAATTATTTTGTTTCTTGCAGCTTGATCTAAAAACTTTATCCGTTGCAATCCATTTCTTACGGGCCAAATCTCCTGAGCAACGGGCAGCTGTTGACTTGGACACCCACTACTCAAAGGTAAAAAGATGCTCTCGGTTCTGTCCAAAGTTTTGCTATTTATGTATTTGGATGTTCAACTGCTGAAAAAAACTGTTTTATTTGAACATTTAGTGGAAGATAATCTTGATATTCATTTTACAATTTTTTTTGCACTGGTTTACTTTCACTTATTCTAAACTAGAAATACACTGCCATTCTTTTTGTGGTTAACTCGTACAATTTCACTTTATCTACAATCTGCAGGAATATCTTGAAGAATGTGTTGGACCTAACACAAGAAGAGCAATCTTATATCAAGTAAGAAATGTTAAAAGCTTATCACTTCTCAATTGCGTTCCTTTAACTATTTGTTGTAAATTTTTGAAAACTCACCTAGAAGTATTGAGGTTAAACATAGAATTGGATTTTCTATTAATGGAAAATCATTCTCAATTAATTGTTCATAGACTTTACATTAAGATGTCCCTAACTTGACCTACAATCTGTGTGCTGCAGGAATATGTAAAAGGTATATCAGCAACTGGAATGCAGTCTAACTATGGTTTTGAGGGTCAACTTAATGCTTGCTGGACCCATAAAATGACACAAACAGAAATTGAATTGATCCGTTCAGCTGGATTTCTAGTTTCAGTCATCCATGGCAGGTGTGCAGGCATATTTTCTGTATTAATTAAACAGTGCTTGGTCACAAAATCTTTTCTCAACTCTATTTCTTATTGCACTTGAGCATTGTTGTTATGTTCTGTGATATGTATCAAGATAATACTCTTTTGTACAATGAGTAATAAGCATATCTTGCAAACTCAATTTTTAAAGCTTCAGAAAGGATAAATTTTAGAACATTTTACCATTTAATTTCATTGATTCAGGATTTCCACTCAAGACTTTGTTTGTGAATGTGTAGGCATGATATAATTGCTCAAATATATTATGCAAGGAGACTTGCAAAGAAACTGCATCCTGTTGCTAGAATGATAGAACTTCATGGAGGTCATCTAGTGAGCCATGAGAGGACCGAAGAGGTATATTTTTCATCTATAATTGATTTGATTACAATAAAGCAGCTCATTGGATTATGGCATGGTGAAAATCTTAGACAAAAGGATTTAAATAATTGGTGCTTAATAATAATAATAATAATAATTATTATTATTATTATTAGTGCTTCTTGAAATCTATGACCGTGACTTGATTGGACCATAGTTACAAGGAGAACAGAACCTAAAAACTTTTCTTTTCCCTTAAATTTCAGGTCAATCAAGCAATTCTTGAGTTAATGAAGGCATCAGAAGTGAGTATCAATCCTAATGAATGGACTAATTTGCCAAAGAAAAAGTCTGGTAAGTATTCCACATTGAAGACAAAAGCCTCTCTTTCTTCCTTTGATTGGATTGACATCATGACCTTTAGCTGTAGCTCAGGAGTCATTATCCAATACTATCAGAGCACCACAATCCCTACTAACATAAAATAGGGCCTTGCATGTGAGTTCGCAGATAGGAGTAGGACAGATATGCATGTAAATCGGAAGTATAGTGCTGTAGGAGTGCCCAATAATTCCTTATAGCACTTAGAAGTAACATTCTAGTTTTAGCCCTTCAGCCATTGCATATCAATATTGTGGATAAAGTGATCTGGAAATTTAAATTAATGACAGGAAATTCACTGCACTGGAATTTCTTAACTATAATTCTAGATTTCAGTATGCTGTGATAAAAAAACTAGCTCAGCTGCTAACCAAAGTTACTGCTTAGACTATACCATAATAAGGGCTTATCCATCATAGCTTCAGGGTGTAACCAAGTTGAACTAAGATCAGCTATGTTTTATGATATTGAATGTTGGGCTATTAATAAGTAACATGTTCATAAAATTAACCTCAATAGACTAGTTGAACAACTTTTGATGAATCTAACTACTAACCAAAAATATGCTATTACTTAAATCATAAGTAACAAACTAACAATAACCAAATCACATGTGCAATATAATATTCTACATTCCTTTTTGAAATCATGTGTTGATACATGTTGCTTTCTTTCTTTTTTCCTGCAGGGTGGATAGGGCCAAGGGTGACATTAATCAGAATAAACACAGAGAGAGGAAGCAATATCTCTAACGTGCTTTACATTCTATCAAGACTGAATATTTTCCTGTTATACCTCTTTGGTCTCATTTTTTTGGCATTTGAGAATGGACGAAGGTTTCTAAAAAGTTTAAAACCAGTTAAAGTTGGACCTTCCCTTGCATCAGATGATAGTCAATGAACCCATGTTTTTACAGGTAATCCTCCACTCCAAGATTTCTTTTCTTTTTTGTTGTTGTTGTTGTTGTTTTCACTCTCTCTCTTTTCTTGATTAAGAGCATAAATAAGAGAAGCTAAACATTTCTTTTCCTTTTTGCAGGGGCTTATTGATATGTCACCCTTCCATTACTTCATATACCATAACAAGTGATGAATACTGAATACACAGGATTCATAAAAAGTGATGAATACTGAATACACAGGATTCGTAAAACGATTTTTTTAACAAAAGATGAGAGGCTGACAATCCGGCCATTCAGATTTTCAAAGCGATTGGAGGCAAAAAAGGTGGGAGATTGGGACAGCCAATATTTAGGCAGATACCTCTCCCCTTGCTATCGGTTCATTTTAATTGTTTATACTTGCAAAAGATGATGTAACAAATTCCCTTGTGTCTAATCTTCAACAAACTCAATGCCCTTTTGAGTGGCAATTTATAAGAAGAAAAAAAAGGCTTCTTGACTCCTTTGTTTAAAAATCTCTCTGCTTCTTGACACTTGAGATACAGAATAATCATAGTTTTGGAATCTCGAAGGCATAAGTGCAACTATAAGTTAATTACAAAGAAAGCTTTACAAGGTTGCTGGAACATTTTTTTTTATTTTTTATTTTTATAATTCGATAATCGTGGGAAAAGGGAATTAAACCATGTATGTTTCTAGTGGAAGCACCATGAAATGCTAGTTAAACTAATAGTCATGTGGGAACTTTGAAATGGACAAGTACCAAACCTACGTACTGAAATGCAGCTGTCACTTGTCACAGAAAATAATGAAATTTCAAACAGCTCTAAAGTGCCCAGCAGGGGGTGTACTAGATGGAACCCAAACATAAAAAGAAAGATCTTCTAATCAAAATTTAATAATATTTTGGGATTTGACCCCAAAGATTATAAGGGCCTGTTTGGGTAAGCATTTTTCGTCACTCAATTTCCGTCACTCAATTTCCATCACTCATCACTCAATTTTTCACATCCGTTTGCCTTCATCACTCAATTTCCATCACTCACTATTTTTCACACTATTTGGAGGGCCCACGCCTGTCACAGTGCAGCTTTTTTTTTTTTTTTTTTTCACTAAGTTTGGTGAGTCTAGGTACTAAAGAAAAAAAAGAATAGAACAGAACAGACGAACCAGTAAAAAAAAAAAAAAAAAAAAAAAAGAAGAAGAAGAGGTACGAACAGCCAACGCCAACCCAAAAAAAAAAAAAAAAAAAGTCAAAAAGTGGTCAAAAGTTGCGGCTGTGGGTCCCTCATGTGTGTTTATTTACGGAAATGCCATTGAGTTATGAGTTATGAAAACTGAAAACAGCCTTTTGTTGTTTTCAGTTTCCATAACTCATAACTCAAAAATCAGAGAATTGAGTGATGGAAACAGAGTTATGGAAACAGAGTTATCGTTTGGCCAAACAACCTTTTTGCTATGGGTCCCACCATTTTTGAGTTATGAGTTATGGAAACTGAGAATTGAGTTGTGGAAATTGCTTACCCAAACAGGCTCTAAGCTTCCCTTTTAAAAATAAAAAACTTGGGGGAAAAGTTTAGATAACCAACTTTCTCTGGAGTATTATGGAATGTGATATTGTTTTATGACCTATCAGATGCATATATAACAATAGCTTGCCCTTAAAAAAATAAAAAGAAAAGTTCAAAATTCAAGAGTTGGAACTTCCAAAGAAATCCAAAATTCAAGAGCTGGAACTTCCAAAGAATGACAGAAGCAAAAATTATCTCATAATAATAATTAAGTTAGAAGTATATTAGAAACTACACAAATGATCATTTTAGTGTTGGCAAATTCTATGTCAAAGTTAAAATTGTAAGCGGAATGATTTTCATGTATTTGATTTCCATAGAACTAAGAGAGACTATATCTGAACAAACCTGGAGCTTTCTCCCATTGAGATGTTCCATACACCAAGATCAAAACATGTGTCTCACCAAAAGTGCTTCACAAGTACTGAGATGATTGCACCAATAGTTTCAAAATGTGTTACATCTCTTGTAATGGGTTTTTGAGTTATGAGGGTTTTTTATTTAATCGGCGTTATGTGGCTTATCAACCATATTAAGATAATTTATTTTAAACAAAATTCTATTACCATGTTGGGTTAAAATGAATTGACCCCTTGCAATTAATTAATTAATTAATTATTCAAGTTAATTAATTAGATCAAATTTAATGCAACAACGTGGCAGCACAAACAAATCACCTAATTATCTAAATGCAACGGAAAATAAATTTGACACAGGTGATTGTTTACGAATGGGGAAAACCACCGAGGTAAAACCTTACCGAGTGATTTTAAGGTCACCACTCCCAAGAATCTACTATTATCAATCACTAGCGGTTACAAGTATAAGTAAATCTTACCAAACCCTTTGGCCGATCCCGAAATACCAACTTTCAGTTGAACTCTTACCTCAATACCCAATTGGACTTGTATTGTAGCGGCAATCTTTCTCTCGATGCATGAATCCCAGTACATGACTAACCAATGTGCATGAATCCCAATACGTGACTAACTCCAGCAACTTGAAGAGGTTGTTGGCTGCAAAGTTCTTCAATTCATCAACGATAAAAATTAGGAAGTTCTTTAGTCACAAAACCCTTGGCATAAAGATGCAGTAACTTCTTCAGAAAGAATAATGAACTAGGGCACTTTCTGCATGCACGACAACCTTTTAAAATAAGCCTTATATATGTCTAGGGTTGTGAGAAAATAAACCCTATACAAATATTTCAGCTTGGGCCGAAAATCAGATCTGGAAGTTCTGATTTCGTAAGTCTTGACAGAAACAGCTTGTGTCAAGTTTCGACTATAAACCTCGATAGAAGTCTTTCTGTCGAGATTGCTGTCAAGATTTAATGAATAGCTTTTCTTCACTTGTTTCTTGGCCAAATCTTCATAGAGTGCTACTCCAACTAAAATTTTACTACCCAAAATTTCAAAAAATTTATAATAAAATTTATTATATATTTTAATTATGTTGATCACTTTTCATAGTTTTGTGTTTTAATATAAAAGAGTTACATCTTAGGTACTAAATTTGTGTTAACTGCCAAGTGACTATCAACATGAATTACACATAGTAAAATTATGTACTTTTATCACATGACTCATTAATTATCAAAATAATTATATAATTTCAATTTTACTAGTAAAAAATTTAAATTTTTTATATAAATTTTAATTAATCTATCGAACACAGGTATATTAGCAGTTTCAAAACTATAGTTCGGCCACCTCAATTTTTCCAAACAATGGAAGTGATGCATCCATGTTGCAAAAAGGCCATGTTTAAAGAGCACTGCTGTAATGAACTGGTTTTCCCAGTTACAATGCAACCAACTATAACTAAATATGAGATTCAAAAGTTGTTATTACTTATTACAACTTAAACATACAACATAGCAGAAGAAACCACAAATTTTTATAAGAAAAGCTGGAATAGCATATTATATATATATATAGATATTAAAATTCACGACATTCCTTTCAGTTCATAATGATTGTTCTACATCCTCAGATCAATATCATAATCGGATTTTTTAGTATGAGTATGATTTGAATCCAAAACTCTTATCCAAAAATAAGTGATTTTATTAGGCGAGCTAATTAGAAATCACATAATAAAAAAAATACATATATAGATTATAGAAAGCTATAAACATCATATGTATAGAAAAAGGAGAGATGATAGAATGAAGCACTATTGTTTGATTCAGGTGATCCAATATTCATGTCCTCCATGTTATGGTGGACTAAATCAAACATTCAATATACTATATATATAAATACTAGCCTAAAACAATTAATATGTTATTATAATCCAATGTTTGGTTTCAAAGAAAACAGTTTGTCAGCAACAATATTAAGGTAGCATTTGAATTCTCACAGGAAAAAAAAAAAAAACTTACCGAGGGAGAGAAAGAGAACGTGCCTGTCACTTCTTTCTGAGAGATGAACATCCTCTGAGTCTGAGGTTTTTCAGTTTTGTTTGATTGAGAGAGAGGTTGGTAAATAATGAAACAAACAAGAAAGATAAGAAATTTTGAGAGAGAGAGAGAGAGAGAATCTTTAGGTTGTGCTGAATAATATACCATGCATATTTAAAGCAATAAAAGAGGAGTAGATTAAAATCCAATAAGAAGAAATTAAGAATAGTTATAGTTATACTAGATTACTATATAATCATGTACGATCCTATTATTTACGTGTTATGTTCCTAAGAATCCCGCTCGAATATACCAATATGCTCATTGATAGGATAAATGGATAATGCAACAAAAACATGCAACTTGTCTTTTTTTTTCTTCTTCTCTGAATTAGCAACCTGTTTTTCTTATTTTTCATTTCATTTTAAATGTACTCATTTTTAAGATTTTAACTTAAATTAATTTAATATGATATGATTAAAAATTTAATGAAATGATGTATATCATATAATATGTATATTGTTTTTTGAGAATGATATGTATATTGTTAATTAAATATAAAAAAATAGAATCTTAATTATAAATTATAAACTCTTTTCACTTTTAAATTTTGAATATCTTAAAAAACTTTTTTTTTGAAGGAAAATATCTTTAAAAACTTAGGACCATTGAGTGGTCTTTTTTTCATTTTGGCCTTGGTATTGCATCATTGGCATGGCACGGAACTGAATATATGCATGTCATATCCATTCATATTATCTAACAGAAGATTCCTCTTTTTGGATTGAACTTTTATGTTGTTCAAAAATACCCCTAGACCCTAAGTTTAATAGGGACAAAACTTGAGGATAACCTGGGAAAAATATATCTCTAACTTCACAGAAAATGCTTACAAACTAGGACATTTTCCTTCTAATCCATATCTTCAAAATAAACTTATCCAAAAATAAATAATAAATAAAAATTCTCAGTCCACTTTAATATTTCCCTCAAGACCATGTTCCAAATTTTTTTTTACTTTATCAATACTCATAGGTTTCTTTTATTTAATTTTTTTTTTTTTTTGAATTTCCTATTTCCTTAAGTCCTAATCTTACGTACACTAGACCAAAAAAAAAAAAAAAAAAGGCCTTATCGCATGCGCAAAGCGCATGTGATGAGACTAGTATTCATATAATAGGACAGAGTTTGGCTCCAACATGTTATTAGAAGATATTTTTTTAACTTATTATGTGGTAAATTATAAAGCTATTCAAGTGTATTATTTTAACAAGTCACATGACTCATTTAAAAATTTATATACATAAAAGTATACATAAATGGTTTATTCAATTGCACATTGTCGGTTGGAGTAAGATACTTTTAAATATGTTTTGAACCATACTTTTTTTTTTCCTCGTATTATTATTATTATTGTTATATAAAGAAAGAAAATGATAAGTTGACAAATAAATAATAATGGAAGGGAATTTGTGGATTCAATGTAAGGGGATCTTATCCCAACAACTAAAGATTATAGCCTGACCTAGTGACTTCCACTAAGGTCTTTATAGCTTCAATCGGTATGTATCTTAAGTGAATCAATGTCACATGTATAAGGGTATAATTCAAGATGTAGACCTCAACCAAAGCATCCAGGAGTGATTATGCCAACAACAACAACTAAGCCTTAATCCCCCTTTTTTTTTTATCAATTATGAACTTTTAATAGAATAGTCAAACTTGGCCACATGTATGTTGATGACCATATTACCAAAGAAGAAAAAAAGTGACTACGCCATTGGATAACTCACCCATGGTGTTAATATGTTATATTCAATTTTGTTAAATACTTATTCATAAAAATCAAATATTTTATAGAATAAAATAAATGGAACAAATGTTTTATTTTAAATCTAAATATAAGAAACATGTAAACAGAATTAATTCATTAAAAACCACAATATCTATTTCTTGATTAATATCTAATGAATATATGACCTATAACAAGCACATTACTTGTAAGGACTAGATTTGGGATCCTGGCCCGAGGTATGAATGGACTTAGGCCCAAAAAGCCCAAAACAATGAATTTATAGAGAATGGGTTAGAAAACTGGGTTTTAGTTAACCAAACAACAAGTTAGGTAGGTTTGATAACAAAAGAATGAAAATATATAAGTGTAAACTGAAGAAAAAACGTCATCGGCGAAGTCCGAGGACACTGGTTCTTATATATATTGTTCTTAGGTAATGTTACAAGTCTGGTTCAAGATTGCTACCGTGTTTCTTTCCTGATTTTTCCGATCCCTTCCTCATGGGAGGTCTTTTATATTATATAGCTTCCTCTGGACCATCTTGATCCTACACTTGTTGATCATTTGAGCTCTTACTTGAATACTCGTCCCATCAGACACCCTCTTTGGTTTTTTGTGAGTTGTGATTGCCAAGGCGGCATTGTTCAGGGGTCTTTTCCACGTAAATACAGTCAAAAGAGTAACTGTAGTGCATTTAATGTGGTAATAACAACTTTCCCTTAGATATTTTTGAGTTCCCATCACCCTGGTACGTTTATGATGCTTGTTCCTATCGCTGGAGTTTCCTGGAGGGTCACCTTAATTATCAGGATACATACTGGAGCTGTTCCCAATTTATCCGAGGAGATGTTTCTCCTCGAACTACCTTCCACTCATTCCCTACTTATGAGGCTTTAGACTGGAATTACCCATAGCTATTTATTCCTCCTCGGACCATTCGTGTCCTCGGACTAGGCCCAAAGCCCAATATACACTTTAGGCTCTTAACCCTACATTACTCATTAGAGCAAAGTTGTTAAAATCTACGGCCAAAATCACATTCCGTACTTAAAATTTATCCATTTTTCTAATTTGTCTCTTAAAATTGCAAAAGTAGCATTCAAATCCTTCCAAAAAAAAAAAAAAAGTAAAATGATCCAATTTGATTCTTACACTACACAACATCATGTGGTGTTATTGGACTTGGGTACATTTATAATATGAAATAATGTATTAGTAATAAGTATCTTAAAAATATACACGGGTTGGTTAGATGAACAAAAAGTGTCACACTATCAACAATCTAACATTATGATTCTATGTTGAATTCAGGTTTAAATAGGTAGGATCGGTGATGCCATGTAATAACATGGCTCCAACACCGATGAGATAAACAACAATGAGGAATAATGAGAGGAGTGATAGTGAAAATATTGTGTTTTTTTTTTTTGGTGAGAGAAGTGTGTTTGTGAGATGATAATATGATATTTGTATTTTTTTTTTTTTAAGTTATTAACGGGCCTGTTGAGTTTTTTTTTTTAAAGCCCAAACGGGCCAAACCCATTGTATGAATTCAAAAGATAAAAGCATTTGACTCATTTGAAAGAACAAGACGATTTCAGTGCCCTAATTGATTAACCCCTAATTTCCAAAGCCCATTATCTCTCTCTCTCTCTCTCTCTCTCTCTCGCAAAGCTTGAAGCTATGGCTGCTCCAGTTGCTGACATGGCAGGCACACAACCCCAATGGGAGTTCAACTGGTTAGTTTCTCTCTCTCTCTCTTGAATTGTTGTTCTAATTTGTATGTGAATTTGAATGCTTTCTGTCATATTAAGTCTCAGTGTCAACTGGGTTTTCTGGGCTTTGATGCTTTTCAGCGTTTTCTTCAATTTACATTCTTAAAGTTGGGATCTTTATTGCCAAACCAATGTGGGTTTCATTCACTTTCTTCATATCTTTTGTGTAATTGTTGTGTGTGCGTTTGTAATTTTTCATATAATTGTTGTTTAGTTTTAGCTTATGTTGTTATTGTCTGTGTTCTCTGTTGGGTTATTTAAGGTTGGTTAGTAGTGATTTAGTTTTGCATAGAGCTCATGTCAAATTGGTTATTTTTATCTCCTGGTTTGGTAACTTTTATGAGTGGCAGAACAACCAAAGTATAACAAATTTGGAAGAGTGTGGACAAACCAAAATCTAACCTTTTAACATGAGGAAAATAATTAGTTCTTAGTGGCACTAACCTTTGATATCAACTACTACTTTGTAACCCTTTACTTTATGTTAACAATCTGCTAGCTTTCAGATATTTAGGGTGTGTTTGTATAAGCTGTTGAAAAACGGTGTTTTGAGTTTAAAATGAGTGTTTCTAAAAATGCTATGAGGAGTTGTGGTTGCGAACAGAGTTCTGGGTTTTAAAAACGCTCTTTTAAGCTCCCAAAACGCCTAACCAAATGGGCCCTTAATACCCATATTAATTACTGTGGGTGAGGTTAAGCTTTGTTATTAGGTGCTCCATTTTAATTTCCCATTGAAGTGAGCCTAAACTTGTTTTCACAAGGAGTTTAGTAACAGGAAAGGGTTTTTTTTTTTTTTTTTAATCATCTGCACAAGAGCTCTCAATCAGTGATCTACTATGCACTCTTTGAAGGGTGTCTTTTTCTAGCCTGCTTGGCCATTCTTCTCCAAATTTTCACTTGAGTTTTTACTGATTTCATTCATAGTTATGAACAGGGGCTCTGTTCAGGAAAAATACTTAGAAATTCAAGGGAAAAAAAAATTCATTTTGAATTTTTTATCTGAAAGGCATGTAAATCTAGTAGTGGAATTATGAGATACTTCTGAAAATATGCAAGAATGAGCATCTGTGAGGTGAAGGTGCACTTTAAATTTTTTTTTTAAGATAGATAATTGCATGAATCCTAATGTAGGTACAAACCATACATCTAGGAGATTCTTTACCATTAGAAATGACCTAATGAAAGACTACAAACTTCAAAGGGTAACTATCTTTGAGAAGGAGTATGGATTCCATCGATCATTGTTTACATGTTTACTTCAGTGACATGATGTTCAGGTTCACTTTATCTGCCTTTGAGGATTTATTTCCTTAGAGTGGTACTTAAATTTTATCTCCAAGTTAATTCTAAGTTGAAATATTATTTGCAGCGACTTGGAAGTAGACTATGAGTCTGAGGAGAATGCTTCTATGGTCTATGCAGCATTAGCTGTTGATAAGGAGGTGATCCTTCATGCTGCCTATGTCATTTTTTTTCTTTGTTTTTGGGGGTGGGCACAAATTTAGATTCTTACTCAATTCCATTTCTGATTGCAGTTGCAGCCAGACAAAGTGAAAAGACAGATGGAAGTGTCTAATGGAAAGCTTATAGTGTAAGCTCTCTTATCAGTTGGAACCTTTTTCAATGAAGAATTTTTGTTTTGAATAAAATATTAAAAGTGATAATGTTATATGTTAATGATTAATATTGTAACTGTTCTATATTGCATTATAGCGTATTGATTAATACTATGAAAATCCTCAGCAAAGAAGGGCAGGAGGGAGGAAAGTTAAGGAAAAAAAAAGGCAGGATGCCACAATATATCGTTTGAGAAACTGGGACCAATTCCTGTTTGCCTGCTTGTATTAATCTTCTACTAATTTTATTATTTTAATTTATAAAAGCCCTTGCCAATGAGCTTTAGCTCAAAGAGCACTCCCTTGTTCCATAATAATGGGATTGAGGGTGATGTCTTGGATTTAAAACCCAATGGATGCATGTGTATCTTACCGATAAAAAAAGGACATACCCAGTGCACAAGTTCCCACTTTTGATCAATTTGTGCGAGGAGATTCGTGGGTAGCTTTAACCCCAATTTTTTTTTGGGGGGAGGCTGATTTCTAGTCTTGAATCCACAACCTGTCACTTTTATATATAAATGAACTCTCTGATTGCCTTATATAACTTCCCATCTCTTTGTCTTTCTAATACAGGCACTTTGAGGCGGTAGAAGCAAGATTTCTTCGTGCATCATTTAGTGCTTTTGTGGACGTCCTTACACTTGCCACAAAAACGATTGAAGAATTTGGACAAGGAATGGAATTGTGACACCATATGTAATTCACCAACTGGCACTGCTGGTTGTTCCGTGAAATTGATCATTTTTTTTGTTTGTGACATCTTGTACCTTAGGCTGTAGCAAACTTTTGGTTATGAGTTATGAAATTTCTTTTTTTTATCTAAGATGCAGTAGTATGAGTTTTACTTTGAGTGATGGTTAACTTATGAAGTTTTTATATGTACAATAGCTATACTAAATACACAGATTTTAAACTAATGTTAGAATGATCACTGATATGTGTTCAAATTTTTAGAGAAAGTGATGCAGCCCAAATGGCTTTGCTCTAGTTGTTTGTAGAACCTGATTTGCCTGGTAATTATAATCCATAACCCAAATTTACTGGGGTTGTTTTTATTAATCATCACGCCTTTTATAATTCTTGCAGATTCTCCTCTGCCCTGCGGCATGAGCAAGGTTACATGAAATAGAGTGAGAAACTCAAACTGAAATTTTCCAGAAAAGTACACAAGAAATGCTGATAAGAGTGAAATCGTGCAATATAGATGTGGAAAGAAAAATGTTCATTTAACCGCGTCCTTGCTGATGAGATGCTTATATGTACTAGGAAATGGATGTGATTTGTGAGTCCATATCAGTTGCAACTTAAACCAAACTTCTTGCAAGATGGTCACCAACCAAAAGCGGGGTGGGCAAGGTCCATAGTGACCATTTAATAAATTTGCAATTTCAGATGTTGCATAATAGAAAGACAGGGAGATTGCATTCAGGAAAAGGTTTTATTTATGTTCATTAACTGGCTTCGATGAAATGAATTGGATCCTTGCATTGATTGAATTGGACATTTGCTTATTGAAGTTACTGAGAAAGTTTAACCTGTTTATTAAAAAATACAAGCTTTGTGGACGTTCAATGCGCCAAAATAAAAATAAAAATAAAAACCCTAATTTACCCACATACTATCTACAAACACAGCTAAAAAAGGACCAAACTTTCTTAAAATATGTAGTTCTCACTTCTCATTACTGCTCGATGTTATACATATTAAACAAAAGAAATGTTATGTATGATCTTGAAGACAAAATACATTACTGCAAGATTACTCAGAATGGTACATCACATTATCAATGAATTACTTGAATGTTTCAATGAAGGGGGGGGGGGGGGGGTGGTAATAAAAGAGAAAATACTATATAAAGTACAAAACAAAAGGGAAAAACTGAAAGCAAAAGTCTACAGACATAGCATTGCTCCCATGGCCTCTTTCTCAACCCATTGTATTCTATTTGTTTCAGTATTCATCCAAGTAAGTGTATAGCATGTCATCTTTCTTTGACTTGCGTCGGCTAAGCAAGGCTTTTAGGAGACGTTTACTTTTGCTAGGGTATTGTTCAACATCTTTGACATTTTCTCTTTCAGCTGGTAATCGCATTGAAGCCGATTTTCGAGGCTCTGAAGGGTACTGGTACAAGTATAACAAACTCCAAAGTTTCAGTTAGAGAATACAAGAGTTTTGTTTATCTTTTAGTTTTGGGCGAAAAGGGGGTTGGGGGGAGTTGTAGGAAACCATGGACTACTGAAAAGATATAACACTTCAGTTCAGATTGAGTGAAATGGCATACTATTACAAATTCAACTATAATCGCACAACATTCAGACAATATTATTTTGTACTCACCCGTCGTCTTGGATTAGGATTTGGAGTGGTCGGCCTACTTGAGTTAGGGGTAGTGGGCCGAGTTGAGCTCGGGGTTACTGACCTACTTGAAAGAGATCCAGATCGTAAAAGTGGAAACCGATATGGTGAAACTGTTCTCTTGTCTGATTTGTAAGGTAAACATCTCAGTTGAATGATAATAGATGATATATGCATATAAATAAGACATATTTAGAGAGAGACTACAAAATAAAATGCATTTGGAAGATTTATATATGTCAGCTCAACATTCATACGAACCTAATTCTTTTTTGGGCATGGTTGCAGTAAAGGAAAAAATTGCAGATCGCTGGGGAGGTCGTGGAGAAGGTGAGGGGGAATGCCCTCTACTGCATGAAACATGACTTATAATATCAGAATCCTCATTACAAAATAAACCAAGAGTACCAGATAAATGCATAACAAAGATACAACATTAGTATATACCTGACTGTAGATGGTGGGGTTTCTCTAATTGTGGCTCGAACAGCTTTGGGAAATCAATCAGATTACAAGAAGAATTAGATTATGTAAAAGTGTTGCCCAATAAATATGCAATGACACAGATCATGAGATAAAATACCCTACCATTCCTAAATTGATGCCAGTCATCTTCATCATCCAGGCTGCGGCCCTGGTATTTTGATTTAGTACGGTTGGCACCACTCATGGTCTCCCCAACTGATATGAATTCCAGGAATTGTAAGCATCCAAATTTAATATTCCCATAATACTAAAAAAACTGACAAGGAAAAAAAAGAGAGGGGGTGGGTGTTTAAATTTGCATTTAGTATATAACATTTAATAAATGAAAAAAATTGGAGAATTATATATTTGCCTGGCAAGATGTATCGCTTGTGATACTTAGGAGTATTTATCACCAGTGACTGTTGGGTAATGCCCTCGTGATTGATAAACTCTTGGCAGGTCCGTAATCTCTAACATTCCACATCCAAGCAATGATGAAAGTGAGTATTATGTAAATTTTGCTTTCATATAGTGAAAACTATAGCTAGTGACACAAATACTGTTATAGTGTTATGGTCCAATAATCAATTCACTCATGTTCAGTAATGACAATGTTGATATGAAAATGATATAAAAGCATTGCTACTAAATATTTAAGCACGGCATGTTCTTGGGTAATAATCATCCATCATTTGCCTCTTAAATCCCATATGGCCATATCTGAGGGCAATATCAATGTTTTGGTAAGAGAACCAAAAGCAGAGCCCAATATCCAAATCTATGATAATTGCCCATATTTGTAAACTACACTGTGTCCAGGTAAACTTTATGTTGTGTACATTCTTTGAAGGTTTGGGTAATGAATGTAATTTTTGAAGAAAAATTTCCACACATCAAAAAATTTGTGTATATTGAATATATAGAATTGTGTACGTTCTTTAAAAATTTGAGTACATTGATAGTTTCAAGTCAAAGGAAAAAGGCTTGGTGGCCATATTTACTATTTAGTATAGGTAAAGGGTTGGACTTTTTACAAACAAGGTTTAATTGTCATATTTAGTATAGGTAGGCTGACAATGTAAGTAGGAAAATTCTTTAAAAAGATGAATGACATCTTAACAGTAAATATTTTCTGAGTATAATGAGAATAACTTTCTAATTTTAAAGCAAGAAGCAGCCATTTGGCATAGGGTGATTTATGCTTTTCAGCCCCAATCATCTGAATCTCTTGCCTTCACCACCAGTGAAATTGGGTCACTTCAAACCATGTAAGTTCTTGTATTCATTTTTCATTTCTTTCCCAGTTATTTTCAGGATATCCTAACATCATACTTTGCACATCGAAGTTGTTCATGTTTACTGATAAGGAGTATAAGTACACTTACATTTCTTATTGCCTTTATACTAGTAATACAGAAGCATAATCTATCGAAATGGTTACTAAACAAGAACAGCGAGGTAAATCTTATGTTTGATCTGAAAAGCAAGTCATCAGAATGTGGTGCAAGAGCCATTTGACCAATATTTTCACCGCATTATCTTAGAAATACACAAATCATGATTCTCCCTCTTTGCTAAATACAAGGCTTTACCAAAACTAAACACCAACTTTAAAAGAATCTGAACTTTTGTTAGGGCTGCTATTCCGAACTGACTTGTTATTTATTTTTTATCAAACAAAATCAAGTGAATAGCCAAAATAGTAGTAATTTTATTTCTATTCCCTTTAGGTTAACTCATAAATCTTTACCCTAATGATTGCTAATGAGAATCCCTACCATAAGTGCCTATTCA
The DNA here is from genome assembly GCF_001633185.2 of Quercus lobata. Taxonomy (NCBI): domain Eukaryota; kingdom Viridiplantae; phylum Streptophyta; class Magnoliopsida; order Fagales; family Fagaceae; genus Quercus; species Quercus lobata. The sequence goes on from NC_044912.1 coordinate 8,639,859, forward strand.
AGGTTTACAAGTATCTTATTGATTAAAGAAACAATCCCAGCTCACCTGCTCAATGGAAGATACACGGAGCTCCGTTCCAGAAACTTCATCAACCTTCTCATCCAAGAGATCATTAACCTTATATGTAATAGAACCCAAATGGTCCACAGTATTCACCAGAGCTTTAATCGTATAATCTTTTAATGTTTCTACTACACTGCACACATGTGAGGATAACCTCTTTCAGAAAAGATAGAATTGAAACCTCACTTGAAAACACCAGCATTTATGAATCAGATTAACTCACATCTGGTTTTGGTCATCATTGGTGTATGATAGTTCAAAATACTCTGCTGCTGAGTATAACTGTGTTCTTAGATTTTTCAGGTCCTGAACAAACATATGCTATAAGAAAATACAGTTGGTACAGAAAATAAAATCTTAAGAAGCCTGATTGCATAAGCTTGGTCAAGTCTTAAAAAACTGCAGCATATTCAATTACCTTATCAGACTAAAGGGATGAACCGAAAGTCCGAATCCCAATTTTTGGCCAATATTTGAAGTTTTAAGGAAGATTGTAAAGCTTATATAGATGAAGTGTAAACAAGGAGCAGGAGTACCTTCAGACTATCTGCGAAAATCAAACTCTGCTGCATGGAAACCTCATCGAAATTAGATGCTTCATGAGGGACTGGCAGTGTGGAAGATGTCGTCATTGTCCCCATGATAGAGAAGATGGAAGACAATAATTCCTCAGCCTGCAGCAACCAAGATGATCAATTTAGTATGAAAGAAAAAAAGATAATATTAAGCAAAGGGAAAAGCAAGAACTAGATGAGAAAACATTCCAATTTTGAACCTCAATTTGTTTTAAAATTTTGAAAAACAGAAGTTGCTGTCTTCTTACAACTCATCAGAAAAGCATTAAAATGCTGAGAACTTGAAACCTCAATATATTTCAATGACAACAATAGCAAACTTGACTCTTTTTTTTCTAAAGAGAGAGAGTTTGCAACCAAAATCAAAACCCCATTTCAACCCTGACATTTATATAGCAATAGCTGTCTAAAATAATAGATATAACTATGACAACTGAAACCCCCTAATTGAATTTGTAACAACAGCAGCAAGTCTGAGTGTGTAAGAGAGAGAGAGAGACTCTTCTTTAAAAAGTCACCATCAATGAAATACCAGAAACCTCTATTTAAATAAAAGATTAGCTGTACTTAACCCCTTCAAAAAAATAAGATTAGTTGTGTATGACATAATTTATGAAAATCCAACAGCATAAAACATGTAGTGCTTTGCCACACTTCAACAACTATCCCAGTCAGGAAAATCAACAGACAAAGAATAAACTAAACACTGGAATTCGATACCATTGCAAAAAGCCCATTTTGTCTGAATCTTCACCAATACTCACATTGTATCAAAAAATTAAAAAAAAATTAAACCCAGATAAAGTACAAGACAAACCAAACCTTAAAAACATCAAAAGCCGTAAAATTTCAATACCCTCTTTTTAATTTCTAATAAAACTGAGTTAAAGAAAAAGAAAACCTTATGCACAATGAAAAAAATAATTGATATATTAGGCTCAGCCGAGTAAAGGCTGTTACTTTCTTGGGTTAATCTCTTTCAACTCTTTCAATAGAGCTAAAACAAAAACGACAAGCAATTGTGTCCAAGCAAAAAATGAAGAGAGAGAGAGACTAACCTGGTGTTTCTTTACACTGAACTTCCTCTTATAATCCTGTAGCTGAGACTATAACACAAAACTGACAAAACCCACTTCCAGTTCAAAACCTTAAGCATGAACCCACTTTCAAAAAAAATTCAAACTTTGAATGGCAAATGCGAAACAAATGAAGGCAGCCAAAAAAAACTAACAGTACATAATAAATAGCCACTCTTTGACCAATAAAAAATAAAAAACCTCTTTGAAACAGTGACAAATGTGGTTTGGTACAAGATTTTGACTACACTAGATAAAACGACAACTTCGAATTGTATCTATAGGGTAGGTAATGAGGAACACAAAGAAAGCAATGAGTTGGATAGAGAGAGTGAGAGATGAAGAATAGAGGGACAGGCATCAAGGAGAGCACGTCTGAATGGGCACTTTAGGCAGGGAATCCGGAGCATTTTGTTTGTCAAACACAGCAAAAGCCTGCCCCTTTTGGAAGCAAAAACTGGTCTCAAGCTGAAATTTCACTTCTCACTCATCATTGCCTTTAGTTGGGTCCTACATTTTTTTTTTCTTGGTTCTGTGGGTCCCTTGCCATTTCTATTTAACTGAGCTTTGGCCTCTGAGCAACATAAATCGTCTCCTGGTATTTCAGCACCTCCCAGGCTCCCACATGTTGTGGAAGGATTTTTTATAAAATCAAATATTGTAATGGATATCAATAAAAATAATATATTTTTTTAGGTAGAGTTTTATCTTATAGTCACTCGGGATAATTGTCCTTTTATTATCAGATTAAGACACTAATTTATTTTTAATGTAGATGGAAATTTTCGACTACGAAAAACTTTACCGATTGAATTAATTATAACCCACTAATTAAAATAATATGAATAAGGAATTTATGTGAAAACAATGTTGTCTTAACAAGTGAAAATTGTAGTGTCCCAAACATTGATGTTTAATATAACAAAGTTAGGAGTTTTAAGTTCAATGGACACATTTTTTATGTTTATAGCAAAGATGTGCAGGTTCAAATTATGTCTAGCTTATTCAAATGTTAATCTATGGACTTTGTTTCTAATTTTCATTAATATGGTAACCGGTTGACTCCTCCATGTTACTTTAAAAAGGGTTAGAGAATCATTTTACTTTTTTATCTTGTTTTATTACGGTCAACAAGTATAATCAGAAGAAAGAATTTCGATTATTTTATTTTCAAGTCCTTCCATTGTAGTTCTTTTAGGATGAAACTTATGTTAAATTTATTTAATCATATGTTTTTTTTTTTTTTTTTGATAGGCATATGTGTTATGTTATATTTAATAAGATTTCCGTTTAAACGTTAAATAAAATATGAAGGAAGATTCATTATTCTTTACCTATGGTTAACCCTCCTGGGCCTCCTCCCCAAAAAAAATGCATTTCTTTCGATATATTTAAATTTTAATACATTTTTCAAGTTAGAAAACAAAAAGAACATACCTTAGCATTATCTTTACAAAAAAGGTTCACCAAGGAGGCAATACCATTAACTTTTGACTCTAAATAATATAGAAGAATGGTGATGTAACATGTTGTAATTTTTTTAGAGTGGTTAATCTATGTGAAAATAATGTTATTCTAATTACAACTTAACAAATTATAAAAATAAAAAGTTGTGTCCCTAACATTACCTAATGCAAAAAATAATACTGATTACTTTAATTGATTTTATAATTTGAACTATCAAACATTATAAGTTTATTTCCTTAAAAGTCCTTGAAGGAAAATGCCAAAGTTATTATCAAATTTAATTTACTACCAGAAAAAAATTACAAATTAACATGACATAAAAATATTTGATTTTGCTACAACGTAATTGATAAATTTCTTAATTACTTTTTTGAATCGTGTTCAAAAGTTGACACCACACAAGTAATTAAGAAATCATACTTCATGTCCCATTTCGAAGGAAACAAATCCAAATGATAACATGAACATGTTTGTTCGGAAATACACAAATGTTGCATTCGGATACTTGAATTTAGATTTGAATTTCAAAATGATGGATTTGAAACGCGTTAACTCTAAGTATGTCATATGAATTTCTAAAATTATATAGGTTAAGAAGTTATTTTAAATTTAAGAATTTTAAGGTAGATTTGACAAGTCCAAATCATTGACCCTCTATAAACTATCCAAATAAGGTGTTTAGATTTTAATTACCCAAATCCTATCATCCAAAGTCCAAACACGCCAAAAAAGAACATATATCTACCCGAGGATTGCAAACACATGAGCATTTTCCTTCATTTTCTAGTATAATAAAAAAAATCTTTTTAATTCTTCAAAACATATCAACTTTATTGGGTCCCATCCCATATTTTATTTTCCCTTTTCCTCTAATTACGGGGAAACTGGTGGGTTGATTTCAGCCGTCTGATTAAATGTAAAGATTTTATCAGTTTTTGGGTAAAGTGGTAGCCCCACGCGCATGATATGCAAGTTGGCCACTAAACAGTCTAAAGTATTCCAGTACATCCACGGCCTTGAAAGGCACGCTTTCTCACAACTCTATCCAAACGAAGCCCACGCGCCACTTCAAGTGCGTACCAATTTTTAAAAAATAGAAGAACAAAAGAAAATCGGTAAAACTCAAACAATATTATTTGAGTTGTTGGGAACCTTCTTCCCCATTAAAAGTTACATTGATATGAAGACAATTTTTTTTTTTATTCCATTATTGTCATTCTAGAGGTACTTGGCAAATATTTGGTAAAATAGTTATATAAATTATGTTTTTGGGTTTAATGGATATTAATTATTAATGTCAACATTTTGAATGTTGAATTAAAAAATTTGTATAATATATTTTTCAAAAAGCAAATTCAGATGTTTGGTAGTGTTGTTTAAACAACATAACACGTATTTTCACAACATTTAAACAACATTACTAAAACAATATTACTAAACGAGCCTAAGTCTTTTCACTCTTGAAAACGAATCAAAATGTGACATATGCATTTAATTATATTTATTATTCCAAGGCAAATTCATATATTGAACATTTGAATTCCACTTTTTTTTTTTTTTTGAAGCTAGATGTTGAAGATCAATATTCTCTTTAAGAATTTAAACCAACATTTCTCAAGATATAAAGAAACAATAATAAATTTTTTTTTTTTTAAATGACAACCCTCCCCTTGAGTTGGTTTTGAACTCAAAACCCAATCTTGCTATTAAATCATGCATCACAACTCGTCCATCACATCTCCAACGAAAAATTGGAGCTGGGAGCTTCCCCATTAAAAATTTGCAGTAATATGAGGACTAATTTTTCATTTATATGATATTATAGTGGTAATTCATTTTTGAGGTTTGAACTTTGAATGAGACAAATTATGAATGTGAAGAATTTGAATGATGGAGAATTGAATTACATAAAATCCCACTCTTCAATATCTAGATTCTAATTTTTTTTTTTTTCTCCGAAATGATTCTGGATGGTTTATTTATTCCAAAGCAAATTTGAATATTAAACATTTAGATTTCACTTTTTAATTTTTGAACGCCAATATTCAGGATTCAAATTTAAACCAACATTCCTCAAGGTATAAAAAGACAATAATAACCTTCAAAGTACAGGGAAAAAATGACTGCCTTCCCCTTAAGTTTTACCATAAACATAACATATACCATTAAAACCTTATTTAGCCATTAAATCACCTTATTTTTGAGGACTCATATTCCTAATTTTTGTGTTAATAAATTAACCAATAGGCAAAACAAAAGATTTATCAATTAAGCAAGGGCATATTAATAATATTATTACTTAAACACTCTTTCTTTTAGCTTGTTCTTAGTGAAACTCTTGACATGGGCGATAGCTTTGATTCATAAAGCAACAACTCACCAATTTGTTTTATGATCAATCAATCCATGCCTCCGTCATGGGTGCAGGAAAAAGCAAAGCGAATGAATTATTTGTGATTCATAAAGCAACAACTCACCAATTTGTTTTATGATCAATCAATCCATCCCTCCCTCATGGGTGCAGGAGAAAGAAAAGCGAATGAATTATTTAAAAGGTAGTGGGCACAATAAGCATGAGTCAAATGACAACTGCTATAGTTAGTTTGTCACATAAAAATAACATTTTATGTTCTTAACAAAGAGCATGTTCCCCCTCAAAAAAAAAAAAAAAAAAAAAAAAAAAAAAAGGGCATGTTGGTTCACATTAATAAGGTCATATAAGGGAAATTGGGATATTATGTAACGTGGAATTCATTATATTTGTTGTACTCGTCATAAGCACAATGGTGCGATTGTCATTTTTACTAAAATTTAGGGGTCATTATTATTTTCTTATACCTTGTTGAGGAAAAAATTTTCACACCACATGACTTCATTTCATTGGTGACCCGCACCACGTCAAGACTATAATGCCAAAGCCCATGGTCCAAAACTCATGGTGATATAATATCATTAAAGCCCATAGTTTGAGCTCATGGCACAACATCTCATTTTTGGCTCATGAGTCTCAACGGGAGGATTTTGGGATTCGTGGTTTGGAGGGCCAAGAAGTATGTTCAGAAAAACTCCAGTGGTTCAAAGTTGATAAATGAAAGTGTGTTGCTTGACATGTCTTCTCCAACTCCCTGAACTCTGACGATTCAGTGTGCAATAGGCAACATTTGGTAAGCCTTTCATATCACAGAACATTTAAAATGGTCAAACTCTCCATGCTTTTTACATAAAAATTAATGTTCATCATATAATATAAGTTTAAAAATGTAATTATAGTATTTCATATAAATTATATTATTTTTTCCATTTAAATCAATCTCAAGCACATGGCTAAATATATATTAATATTTCATATCTAGCATTAAATGTTCTCCTTACTCTTCAAGATTTGGTTAAAATACAAAAAAACTATAATTACATCTCTAAAACTTCATCAAATATCAACCAACTAGTTTATTACTTACCAAAATTATATATGGACTAAACATATAATTTTCCAAAAGAGGAAACTTAGCCAAAAATACTAGCAACACAACAGAAGCTGCAACAACTCCAACAGAAGCTGCAACAGCTCCAGCAGAAACTGCAATAGCTCCAGCAACAACTACGATAGCTCCATTAGCAACTTAGGTAGTTGACACATGTTCTAAAATGACATCACTTGCCCATTAATGCCCAATCCCAGCAGCTTACTGTCATACCCAAAGAAGTAAGAATCCTATAAAAGAAAATCCTACCATTTTAAGCTAAGATCCTTAGCTTTCAGTTGCAGTACCAGAAATAGGAAGGTCCTATAAAGGTTATCTTACCATTTTTAGCCAAACCATGAATTTAATCCTCCAGCAAAAGATGTCATTCAGATGACATCATCCAACAATTACAGCTATGACTGACAGCTGTAATAGCAACTCCAGTAGTATTAAAGTCTCAAACTTTCTTTTTTTGGCTAAAAAACAAAAATCCACTAATGAAACTACTTACTTTGTCAAAAACTTTTTCTTGTTTGTTAAATTTTTCTTCAATTAATTCTAATTTAGTTACATACTTGGCTCTATATAAAGAGGACTAAGCTACACACTAATTGAACTACTATCCATCCCTATCTCACCCCTGATTTTGAAACTACATTCATTTTGTTGCCATATCTCTAAACATCTCCATATCTTTCTTCATCTCTCTTACAAAATCCTTCTACTTAGATAATCCCTATTACACACACTACTACCCATCTCTCCCACATTTTAATATTCTGAAACTGCATCATTTTGTTGAACAAAAACACATCTCCATCTCTTTCTCTATTTTTCTTACAATACCTCTCTTCTTAAAAAGCAACATAACCCATGATATAACACAAAAAACCACTCCAGCAGTAACTATAAGCTCATGTATTTACTATATTTAACTTTTATATCATCTATCTCATACTTCCATATATTTCACAAATACATTCCTCACAAACTATCTATACATATTTCCCATATATATTTATAATCTGCCTTACAAACACCATATCTCACACAACATAAATAAATAAATAAATATATATATATATATATATTTCTTACAATCTCCATACATCTTAAAAGATGCCAAACACTCTTCCAAGAACATATTACAAAAACCCTTCTCATGAAAGACATTTGAACATCAATACTAAGGTATTTCTCTTAAAAGGCACAAAGACTTTGTAGTGGGTCTTTTTGGTTATATCGGGCTAGGCTGCCTTCTGCGGTACTGGGCCCAAATATTATGAGTAAGGGAATTGAGATCAGTCCAGCTGTAACTTAATTTGATCCGGCTTGTGTACAAACTATGCCTCGTTCGCCAGGAGCGCGCTTACAGCAAGTAGAGCTATTTTAGATGAATCATGGTAGATAGATATGATAATAATAAGACAAAAGAAAGTACTTTGATTTCTTAATTAAAGTAAATAGATAATCCCTAATCAAGAAAAAATAATCACAGTTTAACAACAATTACTTTTATAAAGAAAAGTAAGGGGAATAAGTGGATAGTATATAGGTTAATTAAAAGAAAAAAGAAATTAGATCAAATCTGATCCGCAGGACCAAAACCAGAGAGGGAAGAACGTCTCTTCTCAACATGAATAATCTCCCAAGGAAATCTTGTCGTGGAAATTAATCACTTTAGGGAAACGGACCTGAATGGCTGGTGTATAAGAGAATTCTTTGTTTCTAGCAGAGAGCAGGACTTTGAGAGGGAAAGAGGGAATCAACTTATTGGTGCATGCCTATCGCTCTAACTCTCTATCTTTTTATTTCCTTCTCTTCTAATATTCTCCTTTCTTATTCCTTTTTCTCAATACTTGTTTTATATTTCCGTTTTTCAAGTTCCTATATCGTGGTGGTGGTGTCGTCCCCTGTACAAGGCAAAGGTCTCTTTTTATAGTACCTGCCGTGACTAGGTTTTACTATTTTATCTCTTAACCACCTTTGTCTGGTCTGGGTGTATTTGCCAATCACCACTGGTCTGTTTGTATGCCACTACCCATCACCAGACAAAAGAAAACTATTTTGTTTATTTGTCTGTCGTGGCACCCTTCCTTGCTATGGTGTGGGTGCATTCTCTCCCTATTCCTCATGGCATGCATCTAGTGGTTTCAACTCAGTTTTACTTCTTTTAGGTAGTATGTCATCCCAACAAGACATTTTCCCCAAAAAAACTCGAGCAGGAACTTCAGAATAGGTTTTTCCCCTCTCTTCATCGCCAAACCATACCCTCTTACCTCTGACCCATAACCTCACTGTGTCCTGTATTGGCTGGGTACAGATTGGTGAGGTATGGGCCTTGCACATGCCCCTCTTCCATGTATGTCCAAAATCTGCCCACTGCTCATGCGTTTGCCGTGGTTAGCTTGCACAGTCTGTTGTCCGTTTTTGACTATTTTCTGGTTTCCCTTTCTTTTATGGCTTGCCCCACTCAAGGGCTGGGCCTTGCTTGACGGTGGGCCAGCCTTTTTTCTGCTACCATCTCCTACCATACCACTTTATCATTCATGCTGTGAAGTTGTTTGCCTCAATCCTGCTGGACCTCTTTAGGCCTGCCATTTATTCTTCTCCCAATGGCCCAGTACAGCCATTGGTTCTTTTATTACATCATTGGTGGGCTCTTGTGTCCCATTTGTTTTCTCTTGTGTCCTTGGCCCATTTGCTTTCCTTGGGTTTCCTTGGCCCTTTTTTTAACTTTGCATTCCCATGAGCTTTTACTGAGTTCTTTGGGCTTCCCCAACCTAATTACATTATCCCTCATCCTTGGGGCTCATGGGCTTGCCATCAACCCCTTACTTTCTTTACTTTCTTTACTTTCATTACTTTGGACCTGTCGTGGTTCATTCTCACTTTTCCACATCATATATTGCCTATGGTTTGCTTTTTTCTCTCTTTTCGGGTTCCTTTAAGCCCATTTACCCCCTCCAGGCCCATTTGTTTATCTCATGGGCCTGTGATCCATTATTCCTGCCACTTGAGTTTAATGGGTTTTCTATCCATTTATCAACTCTTTTCTGTCCACGTTGCTGGGCTTCTCCTTTCCACTTGAACTTCCAAAATGGTCATCAACAAACTTCATATTAAAGTCATTTTCATTGAAGACATACATTTCTAATACTTAAAGCTTTTCTTATGAAAGGCACAAACTTATAAAATTAAAAGCCCTTTTTATGGAAGACAATATCAATCATACTTGACTAAAAACTAAAAGAGCATTACATGGGAAAAATCATTTTAAGTGCATGATTAAGGGGACAAACTTAACCAACCGATGCATACTGCTGGACATGTTCTCTTTCCTTCCAGTTGCACCCACTTTTCCCTTTCAATCATGAAGCCACCATGAAATGACTCATAATATCATACCGTACCATTGGACTCACTTCATCATGATGATGAGATATTATGTCCACTTCTATTATATAGTTGGAGCTACAAACTATGAAAATAAGTCATTATATTTTTATCTCCAAAATTATACTATTGAGTATATTTTAATTTATTATCATTGTATTGTTGTACTTATATCATTCTGCTGTTAGAATGTTATCAGCTCACTAACGCTATACGGCTAGAGCCACAAATCATATAAAGAACAAAATGATGCTGTACAACTGGAGTTAGAAACATTCAATATAATTCAAAATCTCTCTATCTTCAAGATTACATTATTAAGTACATGTTAATTCATTGTTATTGTACTGCTGGATACAAGTTACTTTAATATTATCTCACTATTTAATAAACACAATCTCACTAATACTTCATTAATGAACATATATTATTTGGACATGAACCACCATTACACATATTTTATTTGGACATGAACCACCACTAGACACATATTTTTTGGAAATGAACTACCATTGGACATATATTATTTGGATATGGACCATTGTTGGACATACCTTATTATGTTGAACATGAACGATGAACTGCAGCTGGATATCAACTATTGGACTCATTCCATTATCGGATATATGAAACTTAATTAAATACTTTCTAATATTGGAAATCACTTAATAAACATAATAATAACGTATCAACTCACAATTTAATCAAAGTTATCATGCTAAGCATATTATTTATATATTTCAACTATTATCATAATTCTGAGACTTTGGGCCTTATCTATTTTGTAGGCTTAAAATGCACCAGAAGTCAATAGTCTATGCGGCCAAATGTCGAGTTCCGGATTGGACTCTCCAAAACAAATTCGGGTCTAGTAAAGTCACACCTCTAGCAAAAGACACATGGCTACGCGCAAAAAACTGCCCCGACATACCTTAATAGAGGTTTGTGTATTTTATTTTTTTTTTATATAAAAAAATGTAAAAATGCAAATTTTGTTTTGTTTTGTGTGTTCATGTAAGATTCTTAGAAAAACAAATCCCATTTTGAGAAAATTGAAAAGAAAAGCACTTGGAAGTAGAGGGGGAAATATATATATATATATATATATATATATATATATATAAATGGAAGGGAGAGAAACTTAGTTAAAAAAAGGAAAAGAAATGGATACAAGATGATAGTAGTTTTTATCATTTGCCTTTTTTTTCCGTTCCTAAAGCCAACGCTAGCTCTCTAATCACCATTAATGTCAACACTCTAATTCAACAACAACTTTTGAGTCCTTTAATGAGAGCCACGAGCTTATGGTTGTTGAAGTAGACAAGTAGAAGAGACCATCAGTTCAGCATTTCGTGGAGCTAGAGAATTCAATTTATTATTTTCCTAGCCAAAAGTGTATGTTTTTTCAACTATAGAGTGTCACATTAATGTGATGGAAGTCATCAATTAGAGCATGATTAATTATGCCCAAATTTAATATAAATCTTTCTATTTTGACTTGCTCTCCCGTTGTGATGGAGTGAGGATAGAATCAATAGATAAGGGATTGGTGAGATTGATGTGAAGGGATAGGGATGGCTCTTTTTATTGGAGTAAACTCCAAAAAAAAAAAAAAAAAAAAAAGCACTTGGATATAAGGCATGCCTTGAAATCTTTTATAAAAAAATAAAATGTAAAATACTATTTTGGTCCCTAAACTTTACTAAAAGTTTATTTTTTATTCATAAACTCTGTAAAAAGTTTTTTTAAATAGTCTAAAGATAAAAATAAGAATGAAAAAAGAATTTTTTCAATAGTTTAGGGATGAAAAATAAACTTTTAGTAAAGTTTAAGGACATAAATAAAACATTTTCAATAGTTTAGGGACGAAATATGAACTTTTAAATAGTTTAGGGACGAAAAATAAACTTCTTAAAATTTAGGGATGAAAAACAAACGTTTGGTAAAGTTTAAGGACCAAAATAGTATTTTACTCAAAAATAAAGAAATAAAATAAAAAGTCATGTATTGAAATGAAAGACAATTATGAATTTGCTTTATTTGTTTATGAACAAGAATTTTTTTTTTTAATGATTTACATATAGGATTTTATAAACAGGAAAGGATAAGTTATAGAAAGGCAGCTTGCTCCGATACGATAATATTTGATGGAGAAGAAAGTTATAAATAATGTAACAATTAATCTCATGAAAAGTTCAATATTGGTTTATGATGAATGTTGACGACATGCTTAATATATCCAAATTGAATGAAAAGCTAGTGGACGGTTGAGTAATATGTAAGAATTTGACTTTTTATAGAAGAACAACAATTTTGATATTCAAAAGGTGAAAGATATAAATTTGTTATTTTCTTTTCATTCCCTATTTTATAAATTTCCAAACACATTAAAGAAAATATCAAAATATATCATATACTCTTAAAAATCATATCAAAGAAAATACACAACAATCCATTTCACTCAGTTATTTTATGATCTATCTATTTACTCCATTATTTTAAAAACTTCCAAATACCAAGGGAATAATTTAGAAAAAAGACTAAACAGAGAAGGCCCTTAAGTTTCACATTTTGAACAATCCTCTGTCAAAAAGCTTTCAAAATGGTGGACAATAGGTTAGAACAAACCCCTCTAAATTTAGGTTTGTATAAGCTGATGCAAAACGGTATTTTGAATTTAAGGCTGTGTTTGGTTCGTGTAAAAGCATTTCCGGAAAATGTTTTCATGTGTTTGGTTGCATTTCAAAAAAAATTTCGAAAAATATTTTCTAGTGTTTGGTTGTATTCTTGAAAATATCATAGAAAACACATTTTCTACTTGTTGCTCACATTTTCTCACATTTTCTCGGTTGCCAAACGAATATATAATCCCATTTCTCAATTGATAAACACCGAAACAAAACCCAACCAAAAAAAAAAATCATCAAAACCCAACCATTTCTCAATTGCGATTCGAAGTCGAAGTCGAACGGCGAAGTCGAAGGGTGCGAAGTCAAAGGGCTCTAGGTTCGTCGGCGAAGTCGAACAGCGAAGTGGGCTCTGGGTTGCGATCTAGGCTCTAGGTTCGATCTCTCTCTGGGTTCGCCGGCGAAGTGGGCTCTGGGTTGCGATCTGGGCTCTGAGTTCGATCTCTATCTGGGTTCGTCGGCGAAGTCGAACGGCCTTGCGAGATCAACTGGTGCGTGCGATCGGCTCGGACTGGAGCTCGGGGTTCGCCGGCGATCGTCGAATTGGACTGGAGCTCGGGGGCCTCTCTCTCTCTCGGTCCGGAATTCATTTGAAGTGAAAATAGGAACGGAAATTCATTTCCGTGGTCAAAGCCTATTTTTTTCGGTCAATTGAAATTGATTTTCGGAAAATTCTATTTTCCGGACCAACCAAACACCCGTATTTCTGGAAATGTTTTTCCAAAAATGATTTTCACCCAAAACAAACACACCCTAAATAAGTATTTATAAAAAAGTTATGAAAAGTTGCTGTTATGAAATAAAGTTTTGAGTTTTAAAAATACACTTTTAAGCTTTCAAAATGCTTTATTTTCATATATTGCTTGATGTGTTCTGTATAAACTTTTCTTACACAAATCAGAATTGTTGGAATCAAATTAATACTAAAAAAATAAATAAATCAGAGAGTGAGCTCCACGTAAAAGAGATGAAGATTTTAGAGACAACGAAGGTTTTGTGAAAAAACGTGAGCTTTGGAGTCACTCATCAGTAGTGCTTGGTCAGTCAGTGCAATACTCAGCAGAAAGCAGCAGCAGACTCCATCATTTGAAATTCGAAGTCTCCACAGGACGCTGTCAGCAATCATAACCCACATGCACTCTTCTCTTCCATACTCAACATGTTTTTGCCTGAAAAGGTGTACATGTCAATTCATGACGATCCATCAATGCTTCAAACTATTTCCATGGGCCTAATCTCATGAGGATTTAGGAGGGGAAAAAAACAAATTACTTTTAATTATGTCAATTTAACCTTAACATTTTTATTTATCAAAACCTCTGTTTCACTTTGTTGGATTCTGTGTGAAAAATAAAAAACCAGTACATAAAAAGTGTACTACTTTAACCTTCTATTTCCTCACGTTAAGGGTGTGTTTGGATAGAACTTATTTTGCTGAAATTGAAAACTGAAAACTGAAAACACTGTAGCAAAATAATTTTTAAATGTGTGAATAGTACCGTGGGACCCATTTTTAATGAAAAAGTTGTTAAAAAGTGTAATTTGTGGGTCCGTGAATAGTGCATATATACACTGTTCATGTGAAAAGTCAACATTTGCGGTTACTGTTCAATGAACAGTAACCGCATTACTCAAAACAAAACGTGTGAAAAAAAAAAAAAAACAAAAACGCAGCTTCAGAAAACGCAACGCGGAACCAAACACACACTAAAGAGAAGGGAAAAACTTTATCAATACCTCTCTCTCTCTCTCTCTCTCTCTCAAAGTTTAACAAAAACAATCCCATCATTGTCTTAAACAAAAATTAGTGTTGTTATTGTGTGTGCAAAATGGGCTAGAGGTTTTTGATTATTACACTAATATAGGTGTGAAATATTATTTAGCACTCTAGGAGTACAAAATCTTTGAAATTATTTAGTAATTTCCTCATCAAATGATAAATCTAACTCTATTTTTGAATTTAATTAGTGGTATACTTTCTTCTAGAGAAAATTGAAAATTAGTTGTATACTTTGAAAGTGTGAGATTTGAATTACACAACTAAAAATATAAGATAATTTGTCAAATGTATACATTTATAAGATTTTTTCCCCCAATGATTTATGAACCCCCACAAGCAAACAAGGAGAATGGGATAGACTTTTTATTAGTTTTTTAATCTTTAAAATCAAGTTGATAGACTCCTATGATTACTTTTCCTTTCCCAAAACAATCTAATTTTGTCTTACCAATAAATAAATACTATAATAACAAATAATAATCTTAGTTCGTGGGTCCAACTAAAAGAAAAGGAAAGAAACATTGGTTTTATTAGGTTGAATGTATGGACTTTTTTTGAATCCATGATTTGCAGAGTGACAACATTAATTTAGTTTTTAAAGTTTTTATAATAAAGTACTAATCAATGGCGTGATTGGTGGGAATCATATGGGTCCCGTAGAAGAAGAATAGGAAGTAGGAATGATGATTCTTCATTCTTATCTCGTGCGGACTCATCCCCTTGTCCCTTGTCCCTTGTCCCTTGTGCTGCAGACTAGACTAGCCTAGCCGAGTTGACTCAGTTGAGTCTCTCTTTCCCCATAGCTAGCTAGCTTAGTAGCTTGCCTTTCACCGGGCCTGGTAGATCTTCAACTTTATAAGGACTTCGGCTATATCTTTGATTACTTGGATCCAGTGTTTATATGGGCCAAATAAGGCAAAGCCCACAAGAAGGGATCACATGGCTCATAGAAGCCCAAACCCATCAAATTGAAACAATCCTTTTTCTTTTTGGTTATCAGTCCATTGATTGAGGCCACTTCTTTATAAGATTATAGATCGTATAGCCCATGTTGCTTTTGTGCCAAAATAGGTGAATTATTGAGAATGTTGTGGTTATTAAGAAAGTCATACACAACTTTAGGAACACAAAGATAGAAGAAAGGCTATGTGGGCTTTTAAGCCTTTTTAAGGTAGATTTCTAAAAAGGCTTCTGATAGAATGGAATGGAATTTCATCTTTTGAAACAATTCATATTGTCTATTGTGATTGCAGTGCATGCCTAATTCATTATAGTCATTGTTATGGCCTAAAATGTATTAAGGCTAATTAGGCAATTACATATCTCAAACAAAATTGGAGATTTCGGATTCTTCTTCTTATTAGAAGCCAGAGTGTTGGGGGTGAAAGGTTTATCCATCATTTGCTAAAAGGTCTAACACAAAATCACCATAATTGGGGGCCAAATTCTAGTATTGATTTCAATCTCGACCTCAATGCATATATGCAAGTCCCATGTTTACAATAACTTCCTCTCTTAATCCAGGTGTGGATCAAATATATCAACTATCAAGCATAAAAAATTAAGTAGAATATGATAACCACTATGAATTTTTTTTTTTTTTTAAATAATTTTTACCAGTGGTGGAGGCCGATTCAAAATATGGTTCTACTCATAAAAAATATCAAGTAATATTACTGAATTTTAAAAATCTTGTCATTATTTTTGGGTGAGAAATTTGAACTTTAAATATCTCCTTTAGAAATACCAAGCAATTCTGACTAGTTAAGTTACAAGGCTTTTGGTAACTCTCGACAATCTTGACATCGTGACCATTTGAACCATCAATATTCACTAAGGCCTCCTTAAATGTACATCAAGATAGATTTATTAGATCCAATTATAAGTTACAATCCTACATATGCAAGTAATAAAGTCCATAAATGTATAAACAAACAAAGCCAAAACATTCTATTCTACCGTTTTAGTAGTCGCCATCACAATTCAGAATGTGCAGGTAAGAATAGTAGGGGAAAGTATATGTATAGCGATGCATAAATGGGCCGCCAATGGCGGTTATGACGGCTCAACCCATTAATTAAATACATACTAATACTCAAAAAACCCCTAAATCGGAATTAAGATAAAAATGATGAAGAGGGTAAGTGAACTCATCTGTATTAGTATGATAATTAATTCATTTTAATGCGAATTTATGCTCTCAACCTCTGTAATTGTGCTGTAACCTCCTCTCATTATAGACATCTTAATTTGGCATGCATGTATGTGCCAATGTTGATGCATACGGCTAAGTGCAAACAAGATAAAATTTTAATTTTTAATTTGAATAAATTTTTATACTAATGGCTAGGACTATCCAAGCATAACCCGGACCCGAAGGATCCTTCTGACCCGAAAGTCACCTAAACAAGTCACGTAAACATAAAACTGTTCAATCTGAATGCTAAGTCAGTCAACAACAATTCCCCATTGTCAATCGTCGATATCGGTTCAAGTGACTGGTTTCTTGTCTAAAGCACCAACGACTTCGACTCCAATACGCCAACCAATACGTATATTCCCACATACAATCCATATCTTACGTATGTGTTAAATTGTGATTGGATTTTAGCACATTCACGTAGGTCCACCATTGATACTTGAACATATTGTGTCAGCTTATGCACTAATCATGAGTTAACACATAAGAAGGGTGTGTGAATGAGTGTGTCCATATATAGTGTTATTCCTCTGTCCAATGTTGCAAGTTTCAGCATTCTTCATTGGTGCTTCGTTGTGTGCCGCCACAAGGTAATCAAACTTTTTCTGAGAAATTCAATAAGATCTCGATCAGATCTTAGCCAAAATTGGCTAGATCTCTACCATATATGGCAAGATATACGCTCGATCTGACGGGATCTATGCTAGATCCAGCAATATCTACACGAGATTTGGCTAGCGCCACAAAAGCTCAAGCGTCAACGATTCCGACCAGATCTGATAGCCAGATTTTCGTTTTGTGGCAGTTAGAAACTCATGCAGTCATGGATAGCAGCAGGTTTGCAATCTTTAGACCCACAATTTTAAAGTCATGTTGTTAGTTTTGCTACTAAACCCGAGTCGGATCGACCCATAGACAACCCTAGCCATTTGGTTTAGTGGCACCTCCAATTATATCTTAAGTTTCATTATTGATATCTCAACTTATTTCCACAATAATGAATTAAGTTCCCTTAAAATATGGTGAATAATTTGGAAAATGATAGTCTTTATTTGATATAAATTTATTTATGATTAAAATGAGATATTATAAATCTAATAACATATCTAGTACCAAACTATTTAAAATATAAATTAAATGATGTGTTATATAATCTAAATGGTAAAATGGACTTGAAATTAAGAGATCCCAACTTCATACTGATTTTTTTGGACATGCAATGTTCTAATAAAGGTGGGGTTTTAATTTCTAAGAAAATTATGTGATATGCATGCAAGGAAAAATGAAAAAATGAAAAAAAGAAAAAAAGAAAAAAAAAAAGACTTAAAGTAGCACTAAGTTGTCATGTCTCTTGTGTGTGTGAATAAAGAAGTTTGCCACCATTATACTAATTATTAGACTTCTTTTTTTTTTTTTTTGCTTATTAGCATATTTCACATTCAATTTTGGTTTTCCCATAATAATAAAAATTAGGTAAAATACAGTTTAATATCCTTGATATTTGGGTTAATGCCAACTAAATTTAAGACTTTCAAATCGATAAACTTAGTCCTTAATCATTGTGAGAAAGAGGAGAAAAATGAGTAACAGTTTAGAACTAAATTGGATTTAGAGACCAAATTGGTCACTTTTGAAAAGTCTTAGATCATATCATAAGTTTTTATTTTTATTTTTTGGAACATGTATACATGCATATGGTATAATTTACCATGTGAATGTAATGTACAATTTACCAGGTGAATGTAATGTACATGCGTGTGAAATCAATATATAAAGAGATTTTTTTTTTTGAGAATGAATATATAAAGAGATAGTAAAGCATTAATTGAGCACGAATGATACATACCCCTCTTCTTGATTGGTAATCGTTCACTATTAAATATCACATTTACTAGATTCCACCGAGAATGTAACCCCCCAAGGTGTGTGCACGAACTTCAATCCATCTCATTCTCAATTTATACCTTTGTGTTTTCCATTCATTCCCTCTCCAACACACACACACTCTCTCTCTCAAATGGGTTCTATCCAAAATGACATTCCCATAAAGATTGAGAACCCACATGAGTTTGACTGGGTATACCAGGAAGAACATTCTAAAAAGTAAGATATATATACTAAATTTTGTACTGTTCGGTTTGCTTATTATGTACTCACTATGCAAGTTTTCTATTTTGTGTGTGTGTGTGTGTGTTTTTTCTGCAGAAACTTCGAACTTCCCGCACTAGACAGCTACTTTGACGAGTTATCTGACTCGTTTCCATTATCATATAGCTACACAAAGCAACTTCCTTTCACTGAGTTCCAAGACTTTGAAGATTTCCC
Organism: Quercus lobata; assembly: GCF_001633185.2. Classification (NCBI taxonomy): domain Eukaryota; kingdom Viridiplantae; phylum Streptophyta; class Magnoliopsida; order Fagales; family Fagaceae; genus Quercus; species Quercus lobata. Next base: position 8,658,892 of record NC_044912.1, read on the forward strand.
TTATGACTTTTTCTCAATGGAACAAGTACAAGACTTTGCATCCCATTTTGACATAGATCATGTGGTACTCGACCAAAGTCCTGTTAACCCCATTACAGAATTTGCTCCTTCTGGAAGTGAGTCTTCAGTGATAAGTCAGAGTGAGTACGCAAGTTCTGGCAAGAGTGAAGAGGAAAAAGGGACAAGTAGTAGGAGAAAGAGAACTACTTTATTGGAGTTGGATGAGATACAGAAACACTTTGATGTCCCAATCACCAAAGCAGCAAAAGAAATGAATGTGGGTTTGACAGTGTTGAAGAAAAGGTGCAGGCAGCTAAACATCATGAGGTGGCCACATAGGAAGATCAAGAGCTTGAATTCCCTCATCAAGAATGTTCAGGTACGTGCATGCATGTCAATTTTTGGGTCCAGATAGGTCCAATATGTATGGGTTACTATATATACAATTGTCATCATTATGAGTCTCCAAAGTTGACAGAATAAGCCTTTCCATAAGGGTTTTTGCAACCTTCTGTTCTGCTCTGTGTTTGTTTACGGATATGCCTCAAAGGGTACTGACCATATTGATCAAGTTCAAGGCTAAAGAAAATATTGTTTTGTTGTTTGATTGTGATTGGATTATAAGTTTATAACACATTGTTTATTGTGTTCAACATGCATATTTTAGTGAGGAATGTTCTGGTCACTGCCAAAGCTTTCATAATCTTTGAATGTCATGCATTGACAATTTGGAATTTGTGGTTGTTTGGCTACGAAATGTCAACTTCGTCTACTGTAAAAAAAATTTACTGTCAAGATTTTTCACATTAATGTTCAATTGGTATTCTATTTCCTAAGGTAAAAAGGCATGTAAAAATTGTATTCTTCGTAGTTTGAATTTTTTATTTGGATGAATGATATACTTGACTAGAAAAAAAAGTTAAAAATTTGCCTTTAATATTTTCAGAACAAAAGATTGGAGTTAGAACTTCTGGTGGTTGAGGTACATAGAAGAATTGACAGATAATTCCTGTTTGATGTTTTTATTTTCAATCTTTCATATTCATGACTCAACAGTCAATGTCTAAAATTGTTTGTTATATGTATTTTAGGATTTAGGTTTCAAACGGGAGGCAGACATCTTGGAGGATCAGAAGAGACTTCTAGAGATACTGCCGGATACGGAGCTGACTGAGGAAATTAAGAGGCTGAGGCAGGCTTGCTTCAAAGCAAACTACAAGAAGAAAAGAATGGCTATCCAAGCTTGACTACCTAGTCATTTAAACATAGAGAGAGAGAGGTCTAATTAATAGTTTGTTATCTAGAATAGCAGAAATGACAATACAAGTTCGCAATCGTATTGGGAAATGATAAGATAAACTTTGAATTAGTCTGTTTAGAGTTTAGGCTTTGAAAGCATAGAAATATTTCTGGCTTATATTGTGGGATTAAGTTGATGTTGATATTTGCTTAAAGACTATAGACTGTGCTTTTCAGTTCCAAATATTCTCAGTCAAGGAAAACTCCTTGGCATTATTTTTCTTGCTTACTTTTCTGATACTATCTAGCTATTAAAAATCAGACGCGGTTGTAGACTTTGTCAATTGCCTATATACAATGTATGTCACCAATATCAACAATCTAATCTCTACCATTGGAGTCAATGCTCAATACCACTAGTTTTCACTTTTCATTCTAACACAGTAGCCTATTGGTACATAAAGGATAAGAATTAAGAGTCAAATTTGGCTAATAATACTGTTTGTTTGTTAACACTATAGTAGCTTAGTGCTATTTCAAAGGAGAGAATCTTGGTTCTAAAATAGTAATATTTAAATCTTTCTCCCTCAATTGTTATAACAAAATCCATTTTAATTTTTCTTGCATTGAGAACTATAAATAACAATAATATATATATAAAAAAACACATCTCTACACTAATCAATTTTCTTAGATCTTCTAGTATATTACAACTGAGAAGTGAGAATCCTATTAATCCTTTTTTTTAGCCAAATATGCTATTGATGAATTTTACACTGATTTTCAGAATAATTTGGTAGCAATTATTACTTGTTTTTATTGTAGAATGGTGCTCCATCACTTAAAGTAGAATATACATATAAACATATTATTGAATTATTTTGGAGCTATATATACAAGGTTTCTAAACAGAATTAAGAGGACCATATATTTATGGCAGCATGATTGAGGAGCTAGGAGGGTGGTAAAAACTAAAAAGTCACAGAGTGAGAGTCCCTCTTTCTTAGTCTTTCTTGCCTACGTCTCCATGGGACCGCTTGCTTTAGGCTTTCATAAATGTTTGCCTGCAATTATATTATATATAAGGTACGATTAAATAATTGAACATGAATGATTAGAGAAATTAGTCAACCACCTCGTTAGAGATAAAACTTTTTTTTTGTTAATATTTTTTTAATACATTAAAGAAACTTTTTCTTTTGTTAACATTTTTTTAATACATTAAAGATCTTTGTTTTTTCATTTTCTAGAGGAGCCAAAGAGGTTTACCTTAGCTATATTAAATTATTAATGCGCATTAAAAATGGTATGAGAACACAGAAATTTGCTGGAAAATCAGTTTGAAGGAAAATGATGAACAATCTGTTTGTGTATGTTGAAAACAAGAAACACAAAACGTAGCACATGAATTTGCACCAAATTATGATTATGCAATTGTGTTCTGGATGGCCTTGTTCAGATTGGAACATGTAGCATTGTTCTGGTTTTAAATGATTGAAAAAATTTAGCCTATAAAAAGCAAAAAATAGAAAGAAATAGAGAAAGCTTTCTACAAAATTGCCATAAGCTATCACTTTTTTTTTTTGAGAAGACCATAAGCTATCACTTGGTTGCAATTGAAACCCCTTTAACGTGTTATGGAATGCTGTTACTTGTTATAGCATGCACTATGAGAGCAATTAATGTATATATTCACAGGTAAACATCAACAATCAATTAATCCTTAGTTCCAAAACTTTATAATCAACATTATCAAAAAAAAACTTTATAATCAACAAACTAGTCAGACTATATTCACATGTACCAAGTAAAAAAGAGAAGAAAAGAAAAATGCAGAAAAGTGGGGGAAAAAAAAGCTTCATGACATGACAAGAAAGCATAAAACCTTAAAATCGTAACACAACCTGCAGATACACAAAACAACAAGGAAAGTTTGGCCTGATCCTTGATTAAAAATCATAACTTTAACTTTTTGTGACACAGAAACTCATAATCATACACTTTTTTTTTTCTTTAAATGGTAAATAAACATGCAATAGAAATGTGTAATTCTAATTCATGAGACACAGTAAGGTTTGGAATGAACTTACCAAAAAATGTGGCTTTGTGTGAGAAAGATTCGAGAAGCTCCCAGACCTTTTCTTAACCCTTGTGATCTTCATCTTTGTATCACCACCACCACTATCCACCACCGGATATGATGAAAAGTCGAAAATACCCTCAACAACCTCCTTAGTCTTCCTGAAACTCCCCCACCTCATAGACCCTCCTTTGTCTTTAGCCAACTTCTTCCCCACCAAAGCCTCTGGGCTCCTAAGTGAAAACCTGAAAGAGATAGACCGACCCAAATAAGGTCCATCCAACACCGTAGTTGGGGAGGGTGTCTTGGTCATTTTGCTCTCACTCAACAACAACCTCGGAGGCAGTTCCAAGGATCTTGCACACTTGGGTTTGGAACTAGATTCGGTTGTTGTTTTCGTGCATGGCCTAGGTTTGCCTGGTGCTTCCTCCCACTGGAATGGAACCGAAGCTTGGATTCGGGGTGGTGGTGTTAACGTTCCTGCAGGCTCGGGTGGGTTGCTTGGGAATGAGAAAAGAGAGAGCTTAGGTGTGGAGTTTGCTTCGCAGTCTGCCTCGGACCCCATTGATTTTCTTTCTTCCTCTATGTCTAAAGCTTTAAGCTTTCTCTAAAAACTCAAAGACCCATTTCTCTATGAAGAAAAATATGCATACTGTTATGTGGGTATGTGAGTTTTTATAGAGAGAGAGAAAGTGAGTTTTTAGAGAGAGAAAGGTTGAGAGGTGGTGGGGAATGAGAATTGTGACGGTCACAGGCAAACGCTCCTGGCGCTTCTACTTCACGAGAAATTGCGAGGTTTTATATTCATTAGCAAGCCTTTGTTGACGAAAATTTGCACACCCTGGCCCTACCTTTTAGAGAGATCTATGGATCTTATTGGTAAATTGATCATCAACGTTCATTAGCTAATTTTGTCTTTTGAAAAGTCATATATAGCTAGGGAGGGTTTTTTTGATAAGAAAAGAAGAGAAAAGCAAAGTGTGATAGGTAATTTGTAACGGTTAGGTAAGGGTCATGCTAATTGACAATTACTACTACTACACGTCACAATAAATATGTATGTAACACAAACTTTTTTTCACAAATTTTGGCTTGTTTTATGCTTTTATTGTGATTGGTGGGATGTAAATATATTGTGGATGTTTGAGCATAGGAAAAATGATGTTTACGTGACTAATATTGTGACTTCAACAAATTGTGAAAAAGGATGTTAAAAAGTTCGTGCATCTGATATTATGTTTCACAGATCTAATTGTTAGAATTAAAATTCTTGCCAATGAGCAAAACACTTTGGGGAGGAGGGGGAGTTGGCTATGTTAGATTAATATCAATTTCACTTAGATCACATCAATGTGACAAATTGGGGAAAAAGGTTGTGTCAACTTATTACTGGGGTGTTTGGATAATTTATAGATATTAGTGGAAGTAATAGTTTGTGGAAAAATATCTTCCAAATGGAATAGGTATAGCGTAGGAAGAAAGTTAGAAAACTAGAGATTGTTTATAGTTTTTTTTTTGCTGAAAAGAGATTGTTTATAGTGACATCAACTTGACAATAGAATCTTACTCCTAAACAAGCTAGATCTTAGTCTTGGCAGAAAATTAAAGATGGTGATCCATTATTACATTACATCTGATTTATTCTTTGGTTCTAAATTAGTATCTTGACCTTGGCGTGGCATAAACTTCGATACTGATAGATTTTTGCAAGAGAGTAAAAGACCAAATTTTCTTGTCCTTTTCTTTCTTTCTTTCTGTGAGTCAAATGTTGGATTAAAATAATAAAGATAGCGACTCAAAGGTCATTGAGACTTGTACCTCGGGTCATACACTCATACGTGTGTCATCTAGCTACCTCTTGTGGTGAAGGTGAAAGGGTTAGACTTTGTTCCGGGTTTTTTTTTTTTTTCAAACCTAATAATGCTAGTGTCATTTTCACATTTAAAGGACAAAAGATTGCATTAACAAATGTAAATCTTAGGTGCCATCCTACTGATGATAATCAGATTTCCCTAAAAGAGACATTTCTGTAATGTTCTAATCATTCCTATTCCCATAAAAACAATATAAATTGTTTTGGACTCTGTATGATTTGATATGCTTAGCAGCTTAATTAAGTTCATGTGAGATTAAGGACACATCATGACTAATATGATATAGTGAACAAATGTAATAAGATTTGTGTAAGCTTTAATTGGTGCCATCTTCACAATTAGAGGACAAAAGAATGCATTAGCAAATGTAAATTTTAGGTGCCGTCTTACTGATTATCATCAGATTTCCCTGAAAAAAACTGCTCTAATGTTCTAAACTTCTGAGTTCTAATCATTCCTATTCCTACATAAACAATATAAATTTTTTTAGACTTTGTATGACTTGATATGCTTAGCAGCTGAATTAAGCTCATGTGAGATTAAGGACACATCATGACTAATATGATATAGTGAACAAATGTAATGAGATTTGTAAGTTTATGTGAACTTTGATATCATAAAGAGTGTTTAGATTAATATGCATGAAACATGTATGTACATGGAGGGAAACTTTAGAGGAGACTCCATATTGCTAGATGGCCTGTAAAGTTGAACATGAAAGGTATTTTGGGGCCCAAATAATGATCTCCATGATTTTTCAGGACCTTTGCTAGGGTCCCTTTTTAATAATCTGGGGTTGTCTTGAATATATATTCCAACTAACAAAAAAGAGAATGAAAAGAAGATCTGTTTTTTCCAGCATGGAAAGAAGATAATACCAAATTCCAGCTCAAACAAGTCTAACCACTCTGTACCCCACGAGGTCTCCTTTTTCATGTTTTTGGATTATTTCGTGTCATTCACTTCTTGCTCTATTTTCTAGAAATGAGGGATACATCATAGAAAAGAGGATTAATAATAACTTTCTTTCATTATAGAGTCAACTACATTGTTTACTTTAAACTGTTAAGTTTTTATGAGCAATATCATGACCCATGATTAATTTATAATGTTCATTCCAACATCTAAAATAAGAGTCAAATCTAACAAATTAGTAAATTTGTTGGGTGATGGAGTGTACTAATATGTCAAAATTAACACAAGTTCTTATTAATTTGCAATATCCAATTGCATCAATCCACTAATTTTGTAACTCTAAGTTTGGATGGTGGCGTGTAGAGATTGCAAATTAATTTGAAGTTGATATTTTCATAATTTATAATTTAGGATGTAATTGTAAATGAACCCTATAGTTAAGGTCGCTAACTACAGTTAGGCTTAATAAGGAAAAAAGAATTCGCACAAAATCACTACAAGACATGATCAAGACACATGTTTTGAAGTTAAAATAGAATGGATGTGAGTCTCATGAAGTGAAGAATTCAAAACTGCTTCTTACATTATCTGAAGAATAACATGGCATGTGCTGATTACAAATCCAATTAAGAAACTACTCAATCTAGTTGTTTATTGTCGCTTTCGCCCTGCATCATTTTCTCATCCATAAAAACTAAAGTTAGTCTTATAAATCGATTTGGCGGATATGAAAATCTCATTAAGTTACAAGGAAGAATTGAAACCACGGGGCATGTTTTTACAATACAAGGATGTTTTTGCATTTTCACCCACAAAAAATATGTAGGATTCTATTGTTTTTATTAATCCACCCATGGATATCTCTTTTCTTTTAAATTTAAAATTAAAATATACTATAAGAAGTATTTGGATGGAGTTAACTTTGATTCTATAGTGTACGAAGTTCCTTTATTCAACCTCATTAGATGAAATTCTTAAGTGAAGGTACAAAAAAAGAATCTCATAGTTTTATTGTTGGAATTGGAACAAATAAAATCCTATACTTCTAAATGAAACACTTGTAGAACCCCAGACTTTCACAAATGTACTGAAAAAAAATTTCCAACAAATCTCATCCTCACAAATGAAATGTATGAGTTAGATTTTCCATGTTCTAACTTAACTAACTAATCTCTCAAAAAAAAAAAAAAAAAAGTATGAGTATTTAACGTATTCCAAAAAGATAAAGTATGAGTTTTTATTTTTTATTTTTTGGGTGGGGATACTTTGCCCATTTTTTTAATACCAAAAAACAAAAACAAAAAAAGACAAAATAAAATATCAATGAGGCTTTCAGTGAATTCATTGTCCCACCGACCCACCTGGTTTTATTACCTTCTTGTAGTTTCTGTAAAAATTAAGGCCTCAAACACCAACTTATGGAACAATCTGGGACACAAGCAGAATCCACCACAACTTTCATTGACCTCTCAATCTCATAAAATTTAATTTCCAAAACCCTACACACTGCACTCGGCCACCTCAAATTTAGTGAAATGTGAACTGGAGAGAGGGAACAGGTGCAGAATGCAGATATTACCCATTCAAAGTGAGTGACTAAGACTAGTAAGGCCATTCCTGCCAGAATCTTACACCTCCGACTTCCTCATCTAACAAATGACACTTTTTTCAGCTGCCACTATATAGTCACATCTAGAAGTTTGATTTTCAGACTTTTGTTTCTTTCAGAACATTTATTTCTGATCCAATCACAAATGGAATGGGACATATGAACTAGCTATTTATTATTAGGGAAAAAAAAAAAAAAAAAAAAAAGAGAGAGAACCATTGTAGCTTGCTAGATGTTCCTTTTCATGGGCAGTAAAACCATGCATCTAAATTGGATTCATTCAATCCTTGGTTTTTTTTTTTTTTTTTTTTTTTTTTTTTAGATATCAAGTGCCATGTAAGAAAAAAAAAATGTATATTATGTGATTGGTATATTCATAGGGTTCGTTTAGCTAGATGTTTTGAGAGTTTAAAATAACGTTTTTAAAATCAAAAATTCGGTTTTGCAACCATAATTTCTCATAAATTTTTACAAACGTTCATTTCAAGCTCAAAACATAATTTTTGAATAACTCATACAAACACACCTTAATATATGAAACTATATATCATGAGAGCAATACATATAACATTTGCATGTAAATGTAATAGTTATTGATATAGTAGGGATTGCTTTCAATGATGTAAACCCATTATCGTTATTGAAGAGCTTGAAATTTCTACCTCTACCAAAGTAACATAAAATGCTTCAACGTGTCTCCTAGCTCTAGCTGTCTAGCACCCTTGAACCTTAATGAGGGTTGGATGATACTTTTACACGAAGAAACGATCCTAAAAACTCCATAAACAAAGACTGGCCAAAAGGGACAATATAGGAAGAGAATCTGATCTTTGTCAAATGGCAAATTTTCCAACCAAACAAATGCAAGTGACAAAGGATATCCAAAACTGTTCAATTTTCTTGAGCTGCCGACCACCTCCTCTACCACACATCCCTTTCTACTATCATATCTTTCTCACTTCCTTTCAGGCTTCAACTACCACCAGAAAATGTGGTGCTTAAATAAAAGCAATTATTGACTTCCAAGAATTATTGGAATAAAAAAACAAAAAAAAATAAAATTTGAGGACGAGGGGAAAGCGATATTTCAACACAGGAAAAAATGTTGTTAATAAATTCTTATTCATCCTATGAAAGAAGAGGTTTAGAAGCAACATTTGACCCCAAAACAAAAAGAAGAAAAATGTTACATATACAACTTTTTACAACTAGGTTAACAGATTTTTATTAATTTTTTTTAGTTGAGCTTACCATTGATATTATTTTATTATTTATCGATAAAATGATAGCTAGTAGTAAAATATCATTGTAAAAACTTTCTGGACCCACGAAAGTAGTAGCAAAAGCCATACAAACAAATAGTGAAGTGCACTGTCAAGAATCTTGTAGCTATTAAGAGAATCGTATCAAGGGGCTAAATTTTTTACATTTATCATCTCAAAACACACCTTTTACTTATTTTATTAACGCATTATTTTACAATATTATTAACATCAAAAGTTTTTAACAATTTCATTTAAATATTATTATTTTATTAACACAATCACCATCCACGAAAATCACAAATCCAAACCCACAACCTCATCACCACCAACAAGCAGAAAAAGAAAAATAACCCACGAAAATCACAACCATATCACAAAACCAAACCCACAACCTCATCACCGCCTCCGCCAACAATCGGAAAAAGAAAACCAACCCACCAAAATCACAAACCCGTAATCCTCTCACAATCACCGCCGGAAACCATCAATACCTGCCGAAAACCACCGCAACTCTAATTAAAAACCCACCAAAATCCATTGCGAGACCCACGAGCTGAGCCACCCATGAACACGAAGTCGACCCACACACCAAAAAAAAAAAAGAAGAGAAGAAAGGGAGAAGACGGAGTGACAGAAATGGTGAAGATTGAAGTCACTGAACAGAAAAAGAAAGAGGAAGAGGAGTGACAGAGATATGGTGAAAGAAGGAGAAAAATTATTTTAATGAAAAGCAGAGAGAGAATGATATAAAATATTATTATTTATATCTTTGAAGCTACAATAGCGGTGTCAAAGATGATACTTTACTGCATTGTTGTTATGGTGTGAGTTGTTAAAAAATAACTTTTTTAGAAGATGTTTGACCTAGTAGTTTGAGAATTGTTGTTTGGAGTTTTTTGAAATTAATGTGGGTGAAAAAATGTATGAAAATATGTGTAATATTATTTAAAATGTGAAAATTGTTGTTTGAACTTGGTGGCCAAACATGCATTTCACAGCTTTGCAGTGAATGCTCTATGTAGGAAAAATTTAGCATAAAAGTTCAAAACCTTCCACACATCTGGACTTGGAAAAATCAATTATTGTAAAAAAATTTGCAATAGTGCTATAATGTAATTCTAAAGAGTATTATAAAATAATATGATATAATTGATAAAGTAGTTTTTGGAATAATAAAATAAAAGAGGATAAAATTTTGAGATGTGAATGTTCTAACCAAGGTAGCACTGTTTGGTCTCTACCCTCTCTCATCTTCTATTTGTTGTAAGTAAAAACACAAACACACACACACACACAACTTTAAAGAATGCAAAGAAAGAAATGTGTACACAAACACTACAGCTCTCGCTCCTACTTTATATTTTGGCACATGTTACAGGAATAACATCTTCCCAAAAAAAAACAAAAAAAAACAACGAAACATTTTTTCGTTTTTCATAATATTTTATGTAGGAATCATCAGTTTTTGTCCATTGCCACATAACTATCGCACTTAATAGCAATTTAATAAAGATTAATACAACCAAAAGCACAAAACAACATGGTTTTCTTCTCGAACAATACCCCAAGTAATATTATTCAAAATATTTTTTAAGAATTAGAAAGAATTACGCTACAATGTCTCAGTGAGCTATGAGTGATACTAACACCCTTTTTTTCTTTTCTTTTTTATTTTCTCTTTTTTGAGATGGTACTTTTTTTTGAGAAAGTTTTGAGATAGTACTTTATATATGGGAATGTACCAATTAAGTTAAAAGGTTCTTGACAACACCTTAATTATTTGTCACGCACTAATTAACATATGGGTTATGATACATACTCATAGATGAAGGTAATGTATATTATTCATGGCATCTTGTAATCGATGACCGAATCTTAAGCAATTGCAAACATTTAGATTACTACTAAAATTTCTCGTTTTAAGCACCTTATCATGATGGATTGATACCTCATATGCGCAAGGTTATCAGGATTGAGATCCTACATGGGATCAGTGAGAGGTTTCAGGGATCGAATCATAGGATCGACACGAGAATCATAAAATCCTACTATGGGGGCCTTTTGCATGTTTGGGCCTTGACCTTTCTGCTGTACTAAGGCCTGTGAATCTGGGGTAAGGGAGTTGGGATTGACCCAGTTTGGATTGCATCATAGGCTAGCTTGTACACGAGTTGGGCTTATCCAATGTTAAGACAAATTGGGGGAGAGCACTATAGGCTAAATGCAAGGTGTAGTTGTGGCTGGACAGCTGTCACAGCAGAAATATACTACAGAAAAATATTATAGTAAAACGTGTTAAATGGGGTCACAGTAAGCAACTAACGCCGTAAGTAAAATAAATAGAGTTACAGCAGAACAACTTATACAACAAATAGAAAAAGAAGAGAAATACTATACAGCATGACATATAGCACTAAAACAAAACCAGTAACATTAGTATTGCCAACATAAACTAAAAGGGGACTGTACAAGTGAAATGGTAGGCACGACAACTATATACAATAAGTTTAGAAAATTACACTACAAAAAATGGTTCTACAGCCGCGTTTAGTATTGTTATATATTTTTGTTATGTATTTTAACAAAAAATATACTTTGTTACAGCTTATTGGGCAGCTAATGACCCCTCACTTTTTTTCTTTTTTTTTTTCCTCCCCCTCGGTACAACTTATTATAACCTCACCTTTTTTCTTTTCTTTTTTTTGCAACAAATTATAGCAATAATATATTTTGTTGCAATAATATATTTTGTATAATAATAAAAATATTTTATTGCAACAAAACTCTATTGCAATGAAATATTTGTTGCAATAGTGTATTGCCACAAACTTTATCACAATAGTGGGCAACAAAATAGAGGTTTATTGCAACAATTTGAAGTTTTTTGCAACAAAACATTTTGTTGCAATAAGGCCTTTTTTCTTGTAGTGATTTGTAATTTGGTACTTTATTAATAATTTTACCAATTTGTGTCAAAAATTACTTTTTTTTTTCAATGTTTCTTTAATATATATTTATAATTATAATTATAGGTATTTTTTTAATCAAAAAGTAAGATTTTACGATCCTCGTGCCATTCTTACGATTCGATCCCTAAACTCTCTCACCGATCTCGTGTAGGATCTTGATTCAGATAACCTTGTTTACTTTTATCTTAGTAGTTATTATATATAAATAACACTTGAGCTTTAAGACCTTATGTTCTTCTCCTAATGCATAGGAAGGGGCCCTTCATCTTTATCTTGTTGGTTCCACTTCCTCCTACTCTTCCTCTCATCCCTTTCCTTCTTTTGTTTCGCCGCCTTCTCCTTTTTTCTCTTTTCTTCTTTTGTTTGCGTGCGTGAGATATGCCCAGCTCTCAACATTTCTTCTACATTAGCAAGAACAAAGTAACTATCTAAAATTAGCGAAGATTCATGGAATCCAACCGTGACTGAAAGTAAGACAATTCCAAAATGTAAACACAATTTCTTTCTACATTCCACCTAGGGATGACAACATTGGACACGACCCACGAACCTGATATGACACAACACGAAATTAATGGGTTAGTGTCATATTTTGGTTGACATAACTAACTCGTTTAATAAACGGATTGGGTTAGTGTCCAGTACAGGTCGTTTGATCTGTCTGACCCGTTTAATTAAATGATAATTTATCAATACTCTTCAAATCCTAGGTATATAAACTTATTAGTTGTTATGGTTTATTTTCTTTAACATATTATGATTGATTATTTGTGAAATTGAGATATGTTTTAGTTTTGAATGATTATTTGTGATGCAATTACTCGTTAATTCTGAATTTTATATTAAAAATTTATATTTTTTTGGTTTTTCATAATTCAATTTGGTTAATACTATTTTTTTTTTTTTGATAAAATCTGATAAACAGGTTGACACAATTAACTCATTTAATAAATGGGTCGTGTTAGGGTTTAGGAATCTTAACCCGTTTAATAAACATGTCGGGTTAGTGTTGGCCCATATAATCGGATACTCATGAGTTGATACAATACGAACCCGACATGCGAACACAAATTGCCACCCTTAATTCCACCAAACGCCCCCTTATAGAATCATTAAAACCCAATTAATTTGGTTTCTTAAAAAAAAAAAAAAAAAAGTTTGAGAGTCCCAAAAACAAAAACAAAGAAGAGCTTATTAATGTGAAAATCATGCATCTACAAATTACAATCCAAACATGCTCCGCTTGCAACATCTATGCACTTACATATAATCAGTTGATTAAAAAAACTACATACTAACATCACTTAGTTTAAGTAAAGGTATTTTTAATTATATACTAATATTAGTTTGATAATCATAATACCTAGTCAAAGTAAAACACTATAACAATACTAAATCAAATGAATCACAAAAGACCACTCAATATCAGTATCAGTATGATATGAGTAGTTTGAGCCGATTTAATACACATGAGTTGAATTTGGAGAAAGTCAATAACTAAGGCTGTGTTTGTTTCAGGTGTATATGAAATTGGGAAAATATTTTACACCCTAATTTGTGTTTGAGTATACATGTAAAACTCGGTCAAACTGAAAACCATTTACTTTGACTATAAAATTTTGCCCATTCACCCATAAAATCACTTACACTCTTAATTTACCTTCAAACCCTTTTTTACAGACTGAAAACTTGGAGAGAGAGAGAGAGAGAGAGAGAGAGAGAGAGAGAGAGAGAGAGAGAGAGAGAGAGAGAGAGAGGAACCCAGCCAAGCTTCAGACCAGCTGCCCCACCACCCCACTACCCAGATCACGTTGTCCCACCAAACTAGCCAAGCTTCCTCTCTTTTCTCTCTTCTTCCTCATTTCTTCTTCTCTTCCATATTCAACCTCTGCTCCTCCATCTCTATCAAACCCAAGCCCAGATCCTCCACACATAGATCTCGCCGCCTCAACCCATCCACCACCCACGTCATCGTTTCCCTCTTTGGTTTTTATTTATTTATTTTAAAATAACATTTGTTCTTTTGTTTTGGAGGATCGGTTGTGGGTTGATTCATGGGTTTGTGGGTTTTGATGGTGGCCAATTGGGGGTGGTGGATTGGTGGCGGGGGTGTTTTGTGGATTTTAATGGCAGTAGGTTGTAGGTTTTGATATTGATTTTGAAATTAATGGGTTTTGATTTTGATTTTGATTATGATTTTTTTAGGTTAATTGGTTATGTGGTGGTTGTTGGTGGCTGGGTTTGTTGTGGCTGGTGGTGGTTGGGTTTATGGTGGTGACTGTGGTAGTTGAGTTTTTTGAAAATAGGTTTTTACATGCATTACCAAACACTGAAAATACTTTTCTAGTAAATTTTCCAAAACACAAACAAACAACTGAGAATATTTTCCTTTTTATAAAATATTTTTAGTTAAAAATATTTTACATATTGCCAAACATAGCCTAATTCTACCATACTATCACTTCAAGGTCTATTATCATTAGAAGTTCTATAATACCACACATTATTTATTTATTTTCTTATGATACTTTTATTAGTAATAGGGTTACACATGACAATAAGCATTAACTTCACGGTTTTTTAAATATTTGTAATTTTACTTGTTCACGCTAGATTGTGATAGGAAGGAAAAAAAAATAGTGTTTACACTTTACACTTTACAAAGCTGATGATAGGATCCACCATATTACATTATAATCCTTTTTTTTTTTTTTTTCCTCCAATGTCATTTTGAAGAAGCAAATTAAGCAATAACACGGTCATATGCAATAATAACTTTGTCACATTAAACAGTAATTACAATATTGATGTCGTTGAGGGGAGGGGAGGAATTGGTCCCTGGCCACATATAACTCCCCCTATTTCTTAGTCTTTTTTTTCATTTTTTTTTTTTGTTGGGAAGAAAATATATATATATATATATTTTTTTTTTTTTTTTGGGGGTGGGGGGGGTGGGGGGGGGGGGTGTGTTTTGGTTGGTAAAAGTTTATTCAAAGAGGGGAAAAAAAAAAGTTTCAGTAACAACAATATCCACTGGATTTGTTCTTCCCTGTTTAACTGGACTCATTGTCATTGGCAATATCCTTATCATTTTCTAACTCTTTTTTCAGGAGAATGGGCTATTAAACCGGCCTACATCCTTGGGCTGGTTAAAGGATGGGTTTCCATCTTCTTTATCAGCACCTTCCTCTTGACACAAATCCTCCAAATTTGGAGTCTTTGGGTCCGTTTGGATCGAGCTTATTGTTACTGAAACTGAAAACTGAAAACTGAAAGTGCTGTAGTAAAATAATTTTTAAATGTGTGAATAGTATCGTGGGACCCATTTTTAATATTTTTTAATGCGTGAACAGTACATAACAGTACATGAACAGTGAACCCATGTGAGGTTACTGTTCACGTGCAGAAAAAGAAAAAAAAAAGGCAAAACGTGTAACTGAAAACGCAAGAATAAGCACAATCCAAACGCTCACTTTGTTTCTCGCTCTCTCTCTCTCTCTTGATAACTTCATAGCCAATGGCCTCATGGGCTATTGCTGGACTATGTACAGAACAATTTAAGTTAGTATTTTTAGCAAACTTTACTCTACTCCCCCATCCTCTCCCTCATGGGTTAATTCTTCTTCTCTCTCCAAAAACAAAGTTTCCATTTTCATATTCTCATGTCTAAGCTGTGACATAGGATTAATACCATTTTCCTATTGGTGGTTGGAACCTTATGCTCCAAACGTGTTTGGAGCCAAACTTTGTTCGATGTATTATGCAAACAACTAAATTCGGAATGCAAACAACTAAATTTAGAAGTGGTAGAGATAGAATCCAAATAACTTTGTAGTTTCTCTTAGCTTGTTGATTGCTACAGTACACGCGCTTGATGAACCAACTCCCAAAACCTTCTGCTTCTTTCTTTCTTTTTTATTAATAATTCAAAAAAAAAAAATCATTTGTGGCTAAAGAATGGAATAATCATAAAACTTCATTATTAAGTTAATCAATAATATGCCTAAGGAAGTGAATGCTGAACCCAGACTAACCCTTTTAACTCCCAGAGTCCCATCAAGGTTACGTACGGGTAATCAATTGGGTCGTGGAAAATTTGATGTGGATATTTTTCTTAGGCCCAATTAGTGGAAATGAAGAAAAAGTCAAAACTCAAAAAGTGAGCTTGTCATTTGTCACCCTCACCGCTCCATGCAAAATTTCACATCACAATTCACAATCACTAAGCTGTAATCAAAGAAACTTTAGGCAAATGCACTGTGATATTATAGCCAAATTATAGCCAGAATCTAGTCTAAAGGATAAAGGGTAGAAAGATTAAGCCAAATCAGTGACTTTAAACATCAAAGAACATGTCAAAGATGGAGTAAATTATCAAGTTTATAGTATAGGACTATGTTCCCACCAATCTCCCATTCCCAAAGAAAGCAATCAAGCACCAAGCTTTAATTCCAAAATTATGGGATTGATCATGGATTCTCAATAGATTAATTATGGTCTGCCACAGGCAATCCTTTTTGTCATTATATCTTATTTGAAGTCATATTCTTTGTTATTGCGACATGTATTTAAAAAAAAATTATCATTCCTATTTTCTTCCCAACACTTTGTTTGGATATATAAAAGAAGAATATATTACATCCAATAAATTAACCATTGTTGAGGGGGAAATTTCTGATGTTCCCAAATAGAATATGGGGTAGCCAAGCCAAACTCAACGATGGACCCTTGAAATAAAGCCCAAAGGCTATCGGTGTGGTGTAAGTCCGCCCAAGCAAGAGATAGAGATTGCATCCTAACAAAAGACAACAATAAAGCCCAATAAACACGTTAGTATTGTTAGTTTGTTATATTATTAGTCTTTTTACGCGTCATAGTTCAAATCAGTCCTCAGCGGTATGGTATTATCTCTAGCGGTAGGGGTGAAATTATACTTAGAGTCCAGCAGTCAATGATTAAATAAATTTAGGAAAGTGTTCACTCCTGGGAGTCCTTGTGTGTCTTGGTCAAGGGAATTTATAGTACTTTTAGCTATCATTACATTAATGTGAAGGAAAAATTCAATTGTTACAAATACATTATATCCTTCATCATAATAATAATAAAGAATGATTAAAGGCTCCATAGTTACAAATAAAAGATGAAAAATATGATGAAATGAAGGGAGAAAAAGATCCCTAGCTCAGTGCAGCAAGTATTAAACTAAGATTTTGATGAGTGTATAATTATAAGGTATGAATGAGGTGAATGTGGGCTATTTTGAGTAAGTGAGATGGGATTAACACTAAGATTGAAGCTTTTTGTGAGTAATGGGCTGTTTGTGTCTAGTTGGAGGACATTTTTTGAGCTGTGGTTGTGTAGAGGGGTGAGAAGAATATCTGAAATTAGATGAGTGTAGGCTGAAGATGATGAGTGGTGAGCTTAAGGAAAGCTAAACCACGAGCAAAGTAGTAAACAAACCAAGGGTTTCAGAGGGAGTGGCTGTCTTGGTCAGTTATGGGACGTTTATGGAGTTGGAAGGTGTAAGCAAGGTGGTGAATGTTGGTGTTATGGTGACTATAGGCTGAGAAAGGTTGTGAGTGAGCTCCAGAGAGCTTGGGGAAGCTTAAAGAAAGCAAATGGGGATTGAATTTCTTTAGATTATAGTCAATGACAGAAATTTTTTAAAGAGGCCTCCTCCCCCTTAGTGGGCTGAGGTGTGTATGCTTTTATAAGAAAGTTTTAGAGAAGCATTGATTGGCAAGAATCCAAAAAATGCACGACTCATCAGGGATGACGAATCAAGGTTAAGCTTCTTGAGAATTTTTGGTTAGAAGTAAGAGATTCACTTTAGGGGGTGCCTTACTTCTTTGGGTAATGATGGGATTTTAGAGCTTTTTGCATTAAGTGCCAAGATTTTCGGGGCTAAGCTTAATTATTGTGTATCAAGAATGAATCCTAATGCTACAAACTGAGATTTGGTCCCCAAAGAAGTAAGATTCAACACCCCAAGCCAGGTGTGAAGCTTTAGTCTACTTCAGGGGGTTCCGCTGGAAATCCTTTTATGCCCTCCAAACCACATGTTCCCAATTTTCCCCCTTTAGGATTCATGGGCTTGGCACATGAATCACGTCTTGAATGTTTTTAACATTTATAGCATCAATTTGTTAAAGTTTGGTTTCAGCTCTCCTTTTGCTGGAGGTGCAGTCTTGAGGAAGATGATGAAGTCCCTTCATCCTTTTGACTTCAGCTGATATGACAGCCCTTGGGCAAAATTATTCACGTTAGGCAGAGGGTGGCAGAAAATTGATGGGACAGCCCTTAGTCCATTCTCAAAGGCTTGGTTCCCTTGTATGAGTACCTAGTTGCTCTTTTTGGATAGGAATGAACAAGGGCTGTTTTGCCCACTCTCCTTTGCCTCCTGTTGGTGTTTTTTGGGCTGGAACTCTTCTCCATTTTAGCACTTTTAGTTGGGCCACATGACCCTTTCTTTGCTTTGGCTTGTTCCCTACTTCATGAGATTCTTGAGCCTACAAAATGGGCATTAAAGACATGCTTTGCCATGGGTTTTTTACTCCTTATGAGCTTTAGTTGTTAGTAGAAATAAAATGAATTCATGAGCTTTTATGAAATATTTATGATAGATTTTGGGTATTAATTTTCATGGGCTTCAAATAACAACTTGTATAGTTTCTCTATAGATAATCATAATGGACATGTAGGATGAATAATTACCATGAGTTTTGGTAATAAATATTATGAATGTTGTGATGTAAGATAAATAGTGACCATTAGTTCTTATATAAATTCCGTGTGTTTATATTATGGTTGAAATAAATAAATGTCATAGGTCCAAAATAAATAATCATAACTTTCCATGGGCTTTTATAAATTCATAATTCTCCATGGGCTTGATATATGTTTGCCATGGGTTTTGGAAAAATGAATAGTGTTACGTAACATAAATGGTTACCATGGGTTTTATAAGATAGATTTCATAAGCTTGTAATATTGTAGTAATAGGTTTAAGAACTTAAAACATTGTTGATTATTGGACTTTTAAGTGAAATAATTATGATATAGTATTTTGCTAAGTATTAATAACCTTGAGCTTTTGATAGAATAGTGTCAAGTAGTTAGCTTAGGCTTTTAAATATTGCCAGCGAGAACTGGGCTTTGATATTGCCAATGAGAATCGGGCTTTTTTGTGATGTTTTATATCATAACCCAATTTTAGATAATGAGATATGAAACATTTGTGATTAACATAATAATAGAGCAAAAAATATTTGGAAAAACCCAATAACTTATTAGTGGTGTTTGAAAATAAGTAGGTGGTACCCAAATAAAATTAGGTGTAAAAAAAAAAAAGTACCCTAACAACCATATAGTCATCAAATGAACGAACTGCTAGATCATTAAAGAAAGAAAATCAAGGTGAACATGGATAATTGTGACTTACTGTGATTAATTTATTGAGGATCCATAGCCAACTCCAAAAACTTTGGGACTAAGGCTTGATTGTTGTTGTTTGGTGGACTGTTATGTTGCACAAAATCATTTCTTGTTGATGGATGATTCATTTGAAATCAGTATAAAGAACAATTATTCAACATCATTTCTATAGCATTAAAATTATTGTGTTTTTTCACTATACAAATTCAACTATATAGTTATCAGTAGAAACACTTACAAACTGCAAGACTATCTAATATGTATTAAGCCTCATCTTTAATTTTTTTTAGCTCTCCTCACTACCTCCTTAAATGTATCATCCCCTCACAAGTCAATGTCCCCTCAAGATCTCCAATAATTCGAGCTATCCGAACCTCAAGGCCCCTTTGAACTTCCTGAAAGAGAGTTCTGACACTGTCAGCAAAGCGTTTCATGTCAAAGCTGGCAGTCTTATTTATTTCTTCAGTGACCCCAACAAATCCAGAAGCAATCTTGGATTGAATTTCCACCCATTTCTGTCCTGTTGCAACTATATGTCTCTGCAGCTGAAATGTTTCGTCTAGGAATTTTTGTAGTGCTTTAGTTTCTTCCTTTGGTCTTGCTGTACTAGAATCTCCACCACTCGCATTTAGATTATGCTCATGCTGAAAAATATAAATAAGAAACTATAAGTAAATGACCACATTTTTATACTGCCAAAAGAGAGGCCAATGAGAATGTCATATAGTGTGTTATGCCCTAATTGAAGCCAAACAGAAGCACCGATATTTAAAAGAGATGGTTGAAATTTTGCAACTATCAAAGTGTTGAGAACACTGAATTTCCAAAAGTCAATTTTATTGTCATAGTTTTTTGAACTTTACTGAATTAATCCAGGCTTACCATGCGTTTGGAAAGGTCATCTGCCTTCTCTTGAAAGGACTGGTACCTGCCAACTTGTTTATTCAGCAAAGACATCAATGCAAGGAAACTCTTGATCCCAATTTGCCCATTATCATTGCTTTTTGTATCTTCAAGGCTTTCTTGCTTCCCTGTCAGTCTCGCAAGCATTAGAAGTTGCTGCTTCAGCCTTTTGATCTTATAAGAAACTTGAAGAGCATGAAGATCCATCCTCCAAAGAGAATTGTTTGTCTTATTCAAGGGCTGACTAGATGATGCCAGCTTTTCAGTAACACCAATATCCACTGGACTTGTTCTTCCCTCTTTTACAGGACGCTCTTTGGCAATTTCCTTATCATCTTCTAACTCGTTTTCAGGAGAATGGGCTATTAAACCTACATCCTTGGACTGGTTAAAGGATGAGCTTCCTTCTTCTTTCTCAGCATCTTCCTCTTGACACAAATCCTCCGAATTTGGAGTCCTTGTTTCTTGCTCTCTCTCATTCTGTTTTCTCTTATTGATAACTTCAGAGCCAATGGCCTCATGGGCTATTACTGGACTATGTACAGAACAATTTAAATTAGTATTTTGGCAATATAGGGCCTTCAATTGTGATGCTAGTTGCTCTTTTAAGGAAGTTAATTCTTCTTCTCTCTCCAATAACAAGGCTTCCAATTTCATATTATCATGTCTGAGCTGTGACATATCCTCATTCATTCCCTCAATATGGGACTGCAGCCGCTTTGATTCTAGTTCCATGCTCATCAACTGCCAACGAAATGTTTCTAATTTCTCATCTTTGATTCTCATTTGTTCTGCAAAAGCATCTAGTTCTAAGTGATGCCTTTGCTCAATTAAAGTTGCATACTTCTCAGCTTCTGACAGTACCCAACTTTCCAATTGCTTAACATCAGCTGTCATAGCTTAAAAAGCAAGAAAAGGGAAGGTATTAAGAAATAAGAATCTAGAATTTGATACAAAATCAGGAATTAAAAGCATTTTGACTGGATTTTATAAAGGAAAATAAAATCAAGAATATGTGTGTGCGTGCGCACATGTGTATTAGAGTTCGCTATTGATAATGTTGGTTAAAGCTAAGAGTTCATATATTTTAAATCCTAATGAAAATTGGGAACTTTGTTCTTACCCAATGCCTCATTTCCTTCCAGTGAGTAGCAGTCAGAGATTGGAGAAAGTTCTGGCTCCTTTCTGTCCTTTTTAAGTCCAATATGCCCATACTCAAGAACAAGATCAGTTGGCTGTGATCTTGTCTTTCCAATGTGTGATGATCCTGTTGCATGTTGATGCACCCCTCTTGCCCCTGTGTAAAAGTCCAATTTTGAATTTACTTGGTTAGTCAACATACTTCTTAATGAATGCCTCTCATGTCTAGACTCTGATACTGCCCTCCACCTTTCAGTTTCTATTTCAGCTTGCTTTCTCTTAGCCTTCAATTGTTTAACCTCCTTTAAAAGCAAGTGTTTCTCTGTCGTATCCAGCTTGTTCTTCCTAAGCATTGCTGACAGAATTTTTTCTTTTTGCTCCAAATCCTTATGCATTTTTACCATCTCCATTGATAGTTTTTGAACCATCAAGTCTGCCTCCTCCTTTCGCTCTAATACTACTTCAAGTTCTTGTTTTGTAGCTTCAATTTTCCTAAGTGCGCGGCCCATTCCAGCTTCAAGTTGCCGTTGGTTTGATACAACTTCAATGAAGGCAGATTTGTGCTTCCATAGCTCAGAAGAATGCTCTTGGGCTTCAAGCGTTGCAGTTTCTCTCAATTCTTTGATGACATTTTCAGCTTCTTTTAGCTTTTCTTCTAATTCACTCTTATTCTGCTTCTCTTCCTCCAACTCCTTATCCTTATGCTGCACCATAATCTCCATTTCCTTCAACTTTTCATTCAATTCAGAAACAGCATGATCCTTTTTTTTCTCAACAACTCTCAATCCATTCAAAAGAGCCCCAATCTGCTGCCTGAGCATCTTCCTTTCATTCAACCAGCTCTGCTCTTTTGTAGCAAAGATACTCACAACTTTCTCAGTGGCTCTTGCATCTTCACGTCTGAGTTTTTTCAACTCTTCCGTCTCTCTCTCAGCAGTTTCAAGTTTATAGAGAAGCTCACACTTTCGTTCACTGGCTCCTTCTCTCTGGGCCTTCCACACAAGCAACCCCAGCAGCTGGGCACTTCCTTGAAGCATTTTATCACATACTTTGGACCATCTTTCACCTTCCGATTCAGGTCTTGACAATAGTTGGAGGGCAAAGAATGCACAAGAAACACCAAAACACATTGGATACAAGGTATCACTCCTCTTTTCAAATTCGGCTGAACATAAACCGGAGATTTGCTTCTCATCCATTATTCAAGACTTTGCTTCTTTTCCTTTGCAAAGGGAATTAAGAGTTAGAATACACTAAACAAAACTGAAATTCATAGTTTTCTGCTAAAAGCTTGAAGAATTCACGTCAATAAATTGAAAAGAGAAAAAGAGCCTACATTAAGCTGATGTAGCAAAAACTTTTCAATAATTTGAGCAACAAATATGCTTAATACACATGGTTCCACAAATGAACAGCTCAATAATTGAGGAAACAAAAATATTCATTACAACTATAGGTGCACAGAAACTACTAATCATTAGTTTACCTGATCCAAGACTAGAGCAATACAAAATATAGATAAACAACCGGTTTAAGACTTCTTTAACTCAAACAAGACAACACAACCTACTTGAGAAAACAAATTGTAGCTTAGGTAGAGCAGTGTTTCAATTGAGAATCACACAAACAGCATGACTACTGTTATACAAACGGCTACTGATAATGAATGCCTAAAGCATGAATCAACACGTGCATGATAAAGCAAATTCAGTTAGAAATGTGCTGTATTTTTAATAGAATGGAAGAAAAACTATGATTATTGTTCCCTGGTTTTCAGTGAAAGACTGACCCTATTAACCCCACTTGCTCTTCTTTTCTTCCCCCACTAACTTTCTTCCCCTTTTCCTCTCCTTTTCTTCTTCACCTGAGGTAATGAATGTTATAAGAAGCAAAAGCGCTAGATTCTTGGTTGTTTGTCACCATTACTTATTAAGAAATAGAGGTTGGACTTTGAAGGATAAAAGAAACATATCTCTGTCAAAGAGTTCTCAAAAAATTAAAAATTTCCAGGGTGGCTTACCTCTTACTTATGTTTAACTAATCTGCATAAAGTATTTTCAAAAGGGTATACAGTAGACAAGAAGAATAAGAAAGTAGTTTTCAGTAATCATAAAATGTGATTATAATTTCTTGTTTCTTCTATTTATGATAACGATATGGAATTTACATCTTGGCAATGTTGATTAGAAATCTTACCAACTTCTTATAAGTCAATGATTAACATGGATGATGTCAATCAAGGTACCATATTTAGGCCAAAACAAGATCAATAACTCAACATGGACCACATAATTATTAGTGTCATTGTACAATTACAGCACCTAATAAGAAAACCTCATGAAAATTCTAACATACACCAAGCAATGAAGCTCAAACCAAAAATTCCCACCAACCCATTTATCAATTGCTAGACAAAAACATGAAAAAAATCTAACCTTTTTTCCAATAGCAATGCATAATTGCATATGTACCATACATTCATATATGATAAAGAGCATTTTGTGCAAAGAAAAAAGAAAAGAGCAATAAAACTGTCAGTTCACTATCATAATTATGGAGCCACCTAAGGTACCACATGTCTTCATGGGTCCAGAAAAAGATTGAAGTTTCTCCAATTGCTTCCTTGGCTGAGACCTGTAAAGCAGGAACTTGTTCAAGAAAGTCTATACATAACATAAGTCCAGTTTTATTAAAAAAACCACTTTTTTTTTGAGAAGGTAAAAAAACCACTTGTTTCAAAAATAAATACTATTAAGTACTGGACCAATAGTAAACCATATTTTGCTTTTTAAATTCCAAGATCTGCTCTTGGAATCAGGACATGGGCTATCCTTTGATTCATTCATTTGATTATATTTAAAGCAATCTCTCTCTTGAGAGCAGTACACCAAGAAAACAAAAAGGAGAAAGTACTAAGGTCACACTCAAGCTTAAAAAACTTGTGGTCACAGACAGCTCATGCTCTCCCTCTCTCTCTCTCTCTCTCTCATTGATTGAGAAGAAAATCAAAATCCACGCACAAATACATACAGAACACAAACAAGAGAATGTCTAAAGTCACAGTCGCGTGTGGTCATTTATGGTTACAGCCCACGTTCCCAGCAAATATTTGTAATAAAAGATGGAATCTTTCTGGGGTCCCATATGACTAGACTGGTTCAGCCATTACTGCTCTTTGATTTCCCTTCTTGATGAAGGTATTAGTGAAATTTTCACCCAGTAAAAGTTTTGATCTTGTTGAGATGTTCGATCAGTGCAATGTTACTTTCACACTAATCTATTATTAGTACAAGTTTTAGAATAAATTTTGTTTACAGTGTCTACTAATCAATGTAATAGAAACAATTGGAGAACATAATATACATCATCTCATACCATTCCACTTCTGCAATGGTGAAAAAATAGTGACTTTGAGCTCCCTATTTTCTTTTCTTTTTTCACCATCTTTATGTCAGTGTAAACTGTAAACAAAAGATAAAAACTCCTCATTGAAATTTTGACATATTATGGTGTCATTATTATATTGCATTATTGTTCTTTTTGCTCTCATTATTCAGGAGACTAAGTTTGAATATTAAATTGCTATGCTTGGATGGGTTATGACAATATTTTATTTATATATATTGCCTGCAACTTTGATGACTAGCCTTAAGAATTTGATGAGACTTGAGAGTGGCTTTGGCAACCAAACTCGCTTATAATACACTTGCTAAAATCTTAACCAATTTAATAATTGCCATTACTTTGACGTGAGTTTACTACTAATACTATTTTTATTATTTTTATTATGTACCAATCAAGATAAAACATATTATATGTTGTGAATGAAATTTTGAAAAATATTGTGTCCCTTAATTTAATATAATAGGGGGAACTCTTAAGCACAGTGCCATCTAAGCTCTAGCAGAATTAATAATTACAATTTTATATAACACTTAAGCAGCAGACAAGGAGGAAGCAGAAAATTAAGGAACCAAAACTATTGTGCTTTCAAGGTCCCATTTGTCTAAGCTTTGAATTATGAGCAACATAATTCTGCTTACTTCTCTCTTAACCCAACAAAAGTTACACTAACAAAAAGCTTGGCAAAGCTCTTGGGATCTCCAATCTTTATGTTCTAGCAGATCATAATTACCTAGAATATAAAAGATTTGGTTGGTTAGATGGTTACAAGGAGGGGTCAAATCGATGGATTTAAAAAAAAAAGATACATAAAAAATGTGCTCTTTTTGTGAAGGTTCCAGGTCGGCAAAAATTATTGCATTTCCTAATTAATGTTGTTAATTAATTGAATTAATATATTATGCTTTTTAAAGTAAAAAAGGTGTAAACGATGTGAACAAAAAGCCAATTGGCTTTCTCAAAATTGTCCATGGATTCCATACAAAAGTATCATTTACATACATACCTGCCATGCTTACTAAGATAGTGCCAATAAGATGCATCCAACTCCAAGTATTGTAAAAAACTAATAAGGGTTTGTTTAGCTTTCTTTAAAATTAAAGTGGCCCCTTAACAAATTTGTCATCTCCAAGAAAGACCTTGTTAGATACTAAAATTGACTCTAAAAGATCAATTTTGAATTTAATACATTGTCTTCATTCCAAACTTAAACTATAATTTGTGATGGTTGTCCATTTTTATAATGGTCCCTTGTTTGACAAGGAAGTCACATATATTCTATGTTATTACAAACTACAAAGTGATACGAGGATTTATAGAAAACAAGAAATGACAAGAAATTCAAATTATATATTATAAATTTAAAAGTGTATTCAATGACACATTATTTAAATTTTTAACTGATTTGATACCCTATATATATTCTATATCGTAAGATGAAGAGGATCTTATTCCTAATAACTAGGGTTTGGATTGTTTTTTCTTTTCCTCAAGTCCACATCTCCAAACCTAACGTGGAAGTTTCCTATCATAGGTTTGTTTTTATTTTGCTCCATCTATTTTACAGTTATCTTGGGATATTTTTATTTTTATTTACAAGCAAGAAATTAGAGATAACGAAGCGAAAGAGAAAACGGATGATAAAACGAGCTTTTGATATGGTCAGCCCTTTATTCTATTCCTTACTCTGGTCAGGAATAGTGGGCTGATTGCTTCAAAACTGCATATTACTCTTTGGGGGTCTCTTGCATACAAGAAGCAGCTCTAATGAGTTAGCTCATTAGCTCATTTATGAAGAGGCAAGGCACTTATGACGCTGCGCTACGGACTAGTATGTTCTGGCCTACAGCTGGGCGGAGTTCGGTCGTACCTCCCTCATCCCTTCGGATGTAAGACATCCTACAGGCCCTCACACTTGATGCAAGCGCTCGGCTGCGGGCTAGTCGGACTAGCCCTTGTCTGCTATGGGCTGTTGGCCAGAACCTACTATTCCTCCGCTTCGCTTTCCCGTTCTATCGCTTCGCTTGTTTAACTGCCTTGAAAGAACATGTGAGACAGCACTTTGTAACTAAGTTACCAATTTATTTCATAACAAAACACATAATTAGGTTTAACCTTCTAAAATGTAGCTAACAACTTATGAATGCATCATGCCAACATTCAAACATGATTGCCTTCCCTTCAAAAGAACTTTCAAATGTGTTATAATTAGGGACTTATATAATTAGTTATAATTTGATAGTTAAAACAGGAGATAACACATTTAAATTCTAGATGTTTCATTTGAAAACAATAAGAAATATTAATCAATTGAGTTACAAGGCTTTTGGTTGATTATAATTAGTTCAATTTGATAAAATTTCTTGTTGTGAAATTAAAGTTATAAAATGCCAAAGGTCTTGTAACTGAATTGGCACATCTCCATGCACAAAGTGCTTAGGAATTTAAAGAGAAAAAGGTTCGAGTTGCGGAGTTAATAGCATATTGTAATTATCTCTCAAAAAAAAATTATAAAATCAAATCCTTACTACATTAAAAACAAGTTAAAAGTAATCATAATGAATGTACGTAATAAATTTTAACCCAAAAAAAAAAATGTACGTAATAAATTCAAATACAATCATATATGTTAAAAATATATACATACATATATATATATATATATATGTATATATATATATATATATAAATAGTGATCCCAGATGGTTAAGTAAGCCATCATGTTAAATAAAAGCCCTAGTCTAATATGAAATTGGGCCCATTAGATGGATAACATACTCTACGTCACAGCCTTCATGTCTACTCCATAGACAGGGCATCTAGGCATTTCTAGTTTCTATCATTCATTATTATTATTATTATTATTATTATTATTATTCATGCACTAAATTATGAGAGTACAAGGTTTTACATACCTTTCTTTCTAACTATAACCTTAATGGGTTGTCTTTTTTTTGGTAGAAAGGAATAATCGTTAAGAACTAAACTCTACTTAATTGATTTTTGGAGGTATATGCTAATTTATTTTTTTATTTTTTATTATTATTTGGTATTGGTATTGGTATTGGTAAACATGTTGGAAAGTTTTAACTTCATTGTAATGAACTCCAATTGTTTTGATTTGTTTTGGTCTGTTTCAACTAGCATGATTGTTGTTTAATATTTCTACCAAAAAAAAAAAAAAAAGATTGTTGTTTAATATTACTTTATAATCTGGTTTGATATATTCCAAGTTTTTGGATTTGTTTTGGCAATTTTTCAACTAATCTGGCTGTTACAGTCCAAAATACCTATGTTTTATTATTTTGTAAATTTAAAGATTAATTTTATCAAAATCTCGTATATATGACATATATAAATAATGATTTTTCTGAAAAAAAATGATATTGGATAGATATTTTGGATTCCACCAAACAAACCAATTTGATAATAGTTCATGCTTCATATTGCATGAGTTTTTTTTTTTTTTTTTTTTTTTTTTTTTTTTTTTTTTTTTTCCATATATTGAAGAAACTGTTTTTGGCCTATATTGTTGTCTGGCTATAATTTGAGTTTTGATTGACTAATCTTGCACACGGTTACATGTTGAGGAGCTGAGTGACTTGAGCCTAGTGACAAGAGGATTAATGACAGCTATCAATTCATTACTACCTTTGCCTGTCAAATTTGTACGATAATAAAAAGAGGAATTGAGAGCAAATTGACATTTTTCACGGTAGGTAAATTAACAAGTTTTTAATAGATTTTATTTGAATCTATTATTAATAATTTGCCATATCAGTAGTCGCGAAATTTTTTGTTTTTATAGATTTTCTCAACTGAATAGATAAGTAACCATTTTTATGTGAGATCTATACCTAACAATTTAGGTATTAATTTAGACCCCAAATTCCAAATTATACGACTTAATCACTTTTAAGCTACACTAATCATTAACCAATTCAATATGCATGGACATTAAATATAAGCAACTAAAGCATATAAAGCAATATGACAAAGTAGCAAAATGAAGCAAACCAAGATTACATCAAATGCGTTATCAAAGAATAATCCACTAAATGAATAGTTGTAGTACAGTATACACAATAAACCCTCTAAGTCTAATGCTATTCTAGTACTTAGGCCCTCTAGTGTGTGTTTGGGTTTACTTATAAGCTGCGTTGCGTTTTGTTCCTGCGTTTTTGTTCTTTTTTTTTTTTTTTCACGCGTTTTGGAGTATTGCGGTTACTGTTCATTGAATAGTAACCGCAAATGTTGACTTTCTGCAGTGAACAGTGCACATATGCACTGTTCACGGACCCACAAATTACACTTTTCAGTAACTTTTTCATTAAAAATTGGTCCCACGGTACTATTCACACATTTAAAAATTATTTTGCTACAGTGTTTTCAGTTTTCAGTTTCAGCAAAATAAGTTCTATCCAAACACACCCCTAATCTCTAGCTAGCAATTGATTATGTTGAATCCTTTCTCCATCTAATCACCAAATTATAAGTAAGTTGAGTCATCAACTGCAAGCCACCAAGTCACCTTGGATTTGTGGTATTACTCCAATGATTCCCAACTCAAAACAACTCTCAGCACACAAGCATGGTGAAGATATTAAAGATAAAATCTCTTCTCATTGATATGACAATGGTGAGAGGGAAAGAGAAGGAAGAAAGGCTATGTGTATGACTATTTTAATGGGAATAGTTCTCTCTTGATAAAATGGCTATCTGAATATTGCTCTCTCAAAACCCTTAAGAGTTTTTCATGGATAAGAACTGAATAAATGAATTGGGATTGACTTGTCCAAAGAATAGAGCATGCAACAATTGTCTCTGCCTTCAGTATTTTTTGAGAACGAAATACTCTTCTAAACAACAGTGACTTCAACTCAAGCACATCTATCCAATTACAAATAACCTACAAATTACAATAAATTAAAAGAATTACAAATAAAAATTTGTTCGAAATTAAGCCAACAGAAAATCAGGACTTAACATTGTGGCTAAATTAAAAGAAAACCCAGTGTTGAACTTGATGAATATGAGCAACAAGGTATATGTGTTGAGTTTTTTAATGTTCATTAAATGTTAGATCTTTCTGACCCTTATAGCAACTTGGGGGTGTTGTTAAAACCCTCTAGCAAAAAGGGAAAGTCTATTTTGGACATAGGATTTATTTGCCAAACAACTTGAGTTTCTGATTATCAAAAAAAAAACTTGAGGTTCTGGGTGGTGGGATTCATAAGAGATCGGTCTAGTTTAATTTGCACTTCAATCCAAACAAATGAAACAATCTAGTTCAGTTCAGTTTGTGACTATAAAGAGAATTATGTATTTTGGAGCTACTAAATTTGTGGATAACAATCTAGTCAGTTCAGTTTTTTACTATAAAGAGAATATTATGTATTTTGGAGCTTCTAATTTTGTGGATTCGTGATTTTTTTTTTTTTTAGTTGCTAAATATGTGGATTCATGATTGTTAGCATTAATTGTGATGAAACTATTATTTCTTACAAATTCGAGATTGTAATAATAAGTTTTCATTTAGCAAACATATAGACATAGTCTTCATTGTGTCATTGTTAAAAACTCCTCATTGAAATTTGAATAATAATAAAGTTAACCTTCTAAAATGTAGCTAACAACTTATAAATGCATCATGCCAACATTCAAACACGATTGTCTTCCCTTCAAAAGAACTTTCAAAGATGTTATAATTAGGGGGTTATATAATTAGTTATAATTTAATAGTTACAACAGGATATAACATATTTAAATTCTAAATGTTTCATTTGAAAACAATAAGAGATGTCAATCAGTTGAGTTACAAGGCTCTTAGTCGGTTATAATTAGTTCAATTTGATAAAATTTATTGTTGTCAAATTAAAATTATAAAATCAAATCTTTAACAATATTAAAAATAAATTAAAAGTAATCATTATGAAATATACGTAATAAATTCAAATACAATCATGTCTATTAAAAAAAAATATATATATATATATATATATAAATAGTGATCATAGACAATTAAGTGGGCCATCATGTTAAATAAGAGCCCTAGTCTAGTATGAAATTGGGCCCATTAAATGGATAACATACTTTTCACTGCCTGCGTGTCTACTCCATAAACAGAGCATCTAGGTATTTCTAGTTTCTATCATTCATTATTATTATTATTATTATTCATGCACTAAATTAAGGGAGTACAAGGTTTTAAATACCTTTCTTTCTAAACTATAACCTTAATGGGTTGTCTTTTTTTGGTGCACTAAATTATGGGAGTACAAGGTTTTAAATACCTTTCTTTTTAAACTATGGGTCTATTTGGATTGAGTTTATTGTTGTTGAAACTGAAAACTGAAAACTGAAAGTACTGTAGCAAAATAATTTTTAAATGTGTGAATAGTATCGTAGGACCCATTTTTAATATTTTTAATACGTGAACAGTACATAAACAGTATGTTAACAGTACGTGAACAGTGAACCCATGTGAGGTTACTGTTCACGTGCAGGAAAAAAAAAAAAAAAAAAAACGTGGAACTGAAAACGCAAGAATAAGCACAATCCAAACGCTCACTATAACCTTAATGGGTTGTCTTTTTTTGGTAGAGAGGAATAATCATTAAAAACTTGTGGGGCCAAGGAACTTATGATCCGGCCCACGCTCTATTAGGGCTCAGGGCCCATGCCGAGGAGGGTGTGTGCCGAGGACGAATGGGAAAAGACTGAGGTGTCGAGGGGAACAGCTGAGGACGACCCTATCCTCGGCACTCCAGGACTTTAAGGGGAAGAGCAACGTCTCGATGAAGGCTACCCCCAAAAAGCCCCCTGAAGGGGATGCGAGTAGAATGGGACCCACGTGGGGGTACGGTGCAAAACTGGTTCAGGGTAAATACGTCCCCTCCGCATTAAATGCACCCGCCAGCGTCCTGACCATGTTAATGAGAAAAGACGCCTGGACAGGGTGACTTCGATCATCGCAACTAACAGAAAGCAAGGAGGGACAGCTGATGGGACGGGTACAGAAGTAGGCACCTGCCTGACCAACAAGTGGAGGGCTAAGATCAACCAAGAAGGACTATATAATGTGAAGGTTAATGCATCAAAAGAGGCTGGCTGGGAAAAATGGCCAAAAACCAGAGCCTCCCAGCCCGCCTCCAGGAGAAAGACTCCTA
Source organism: Quercus lobata (assembly GCF_001633185.2). NCBI lineage: Eukaryota > Viridiplantae > Streptophyta > Magnoliopsida > Fagales > Fagaceae > Quercus > Quercus lobata. The sequence goes on from NC_044912.1 coordinate 8,690,891, forward strand.
GGACGAACACGATTTAATTATGTATAAACACCACGGAAAACTACTATCTTGTGACCAAGGCCTAACCTTTCAAATCCACGCTCTACAAATGATATTATTTGGGCCATTTTACGTGCGAACCCAACAATATTATGGGTCGTTACAAATCATGTCCTCACAAAACTAAACTCTACTTAATTGATTTTTGGAGTTATATGCTAATTTAGTTTTTTATTTTTTATTATTTGGTATTGGTATTGGTAAACATGTTTGAAAGTTTTAACTTCATTGTAATGTACTACAATTTTTTGTTTTTTGTTTTTTTTTTTGGTCTGCTTCAATTAGCATGATTGTTGTTTAATATTACTTTATAATCTGGTTTGATATATTCCAAGTTTTTGGATTTGTTTTGGCAATTTTTCAACTAATTATGGCTGTTACAGTCCAATATCCTTATGTTTTTATTATTTTGTAACATTTTATAGATTTAAAGATTAATTTCTTCTCGAAATCTCTTGAATATCACATATAAATAATGATTTTCCTGGAAAAATGATATTGGATAGAGATTTTGGATTCCACCAAACAAACCAATTTGATAATAGTTCATACTTCAAATCATATGAGTTTTTGGTTTTATTCATTTTTTTAATTAAAGAAACTGCTTTTGGCCTATATCGTTGTCTTGCTATAATTTTGAGTTTTGATTGACTATTCTTGCACACGGGTACATGTTGAGTGACTTGAGTCCTAGTGACAAGGGGATTCAGACAGCCATCAATCCATTCCTTACCTTTGCCTGTCAAATTTGTACGATAAGAAAAAGAGGAATAGGGAGGAAATTGACAATTTACTCAAAGTTGAATCTACTATTAAAAATCTGTATAGCAGTTGTGAATATTTTTGCTTCTATAGACTTTCTCAATTGAATATATGAGTAACCATTTCTATGTGAGAAATATACCTAACAATCTAGGTATTAATTTAGACTCCAAATTTCAAAATTTATGGCTTAATCACTTTTAAGCTACACTAACCATTAACCAATTCAATATGCATGGACATTAATACAAGCAACTAAAGTATACAGAGCAGCAAAAGGAAGCAAACCACAAGATGACATTGAATGTGTTATCAAAGAAGACTAGAAAACTAGAAAACTTGTATTAATAGTTTAAAGTAAAAGAAATATAGTAAGCTCAGTGACCAAAAAATTTACCATACTTAGCTAGGAGTTCTGTGGAATATCCTGAAAGGGCTAAAGGGTAGACCAGAAGCATTCGAATTCTTTATTGAGATTCTGCCTGTGTTAATGTTGCAGTCACTCTTGGTGTCAAAAACTGGCGATACCACTGTCAGTTGTTGCTACATGGATAAGTTCTTTTGCGGTTTGTCTTGTTTATCATGGCATTGTTAGTCTTTGTTTTAGAGTGGTTAATAGTAGGATACTTTATGGCTCTTTTGGTGAGAACCCTTCCACCCTTTCTAGTCTCTCCCTTGATTACATAGATAATTTTAGGACAGATCTCCAGTTGTATCTCACCCCCTCCTTTAAAATAAGTAGTTTCACATCAAAAGAAGCAAAAATTGTGATAGTAGTTCTGTATGAACTTGTGAACATTTGGTAAGATGTTAAAGTATATTCACAATATTTGAACCTTTGGTTTTGTTAGTATTAGATTATGTGCAACGAAAATAGATGAGGTTGTCTGGTGAAATAAGTAATGATGTCCATCTCTACGGAAAGAATTTGTCTTGTCATACCACCTGAATGACATGTACTCTCCATGTTGATGACACCAACCTGGAAATTACATATTCTTAGACAAAACCCCTCTTTAGAAAGAGAAAAGGGAAAAGAAGTAGGTCTTAATATGTTTGTTTGTGTGCCTGTAGATGTGAAACAATATGCAAACTTGATCAAGACTCTTTCCTTTCTTCTCAAAAGTTACAAGCCCAAGGATAACAAAGCAGTTCCACCGATGGATATTGAATCGAACGGTAGTACAGTAATAACAAATCCTGTGCTTATATGTAATAGAGAATGAAATTGATAATCTTGCTGATATTTTTATGCCTACTGGCAGCAGCAGGGATCAGGTTGCCCCGGCCAGCATTTTTAATGAGCTATTCTTCACTGGTTGTGCTGATGTTGGTCTTGAAGCCGAGGATATAGGATCCTGTGTGTATTGATTGCATCAAGCCTAGGCATACAGCTGTTTTGGAGACAATATAAAGTTAGATTTAAAAGCTGATTCTCAGATGAGAAATTACAATTGAACTGAGTTGATAGAGGTCTAGATCAATGCCGTAGTCCATTAACCAGAGAATCCTTCATCAGACTAGGCTAAGGCTGAAATTTGAACGCATATGCTTCTCCTGAGAATTTTAAGAAAAGAAAAAAATTTTCCCCTCAATTATGCAAGTAGAAGATCCCATGGGAGTGTTTTTGCATTTCCTGAATGACCGTCATTTTTGTTAGAATTTTTCGGCTTCATTTTGTATGAACAACCTTGCCACTGTTTTTGCAAAGTTTAACCATCATTAAGGCCACATAAATCTTGTAATGTTTTCTTATGAGAGAGAGAGAGAGAGATAATTGTTGATGGGGATAAGAAACTGTCTGATGGCTAATAAGTTTTTTTTTTTGCCTTTTTTTTTTTTTTAATTTTATGAATTAGAATTTTATTCAAACCAGATGAGACCTGCAAACAGAACACGAGACAAGGCAGCAAGCTGCACCCACTCAAACCAGCAACATAAAAACAACTCACAATGCTAAGAAAAAACACTTAACATAACATGGCAGTACTAGAAGAAAAATCAAAACACAGAATGGGGTACTTTTTCAAATCAGTCAATCTACACCTCTAGTAATTTGTTGAATGTGAGTAATCACATCAGACCAAGCAAGAGCAAATTTCCATGGGTCATTATGCAAAGTTCTTAAACTTTAGCACTACCACATCAAAGTGTACTCTTGTGCCAAAATTAATTGGGCTTATTTGTTCCAGGCCCATAAGGGAAAATAAGATTCGAGTGTCATAAAATGTGTATAAACAATTAAACAGGTAGGATTTGATTCAATTCTCATGTCATACCATTAATAATTTATTGTCTTTGCTCATGGTGGTGTTAAGCTGTTAGCTACTAGAGTAAGAAGCACAAATTTATTGCCTAAGAGCACTTACATTAGTGTTTACAGTTTATATAATAGAAAAAGTACCACATTTTAACCAATCAAGCTCAAAATTCATTCACATCAGATCATGTAAAGTTGTATAAAAATATGTGTTTGCAATAGTAATCGTGTACACTGACATTATTCATTTTGTATTTATTTATTTTTATGTGTGAAGAAAGAGGGAAAAAAATAAAAATAAAAATAAAAAATAAAGAAAATTTGATATTTTAATGAAATGTAGTGTAAAATTGATAATCTGATATATGGTGTTTTGAAAAGTATGTAAAATAGAAAAAGTAGGTTTGTATGCTAAAATAAACCTAAATTTTTGTATGAGTTGATACAAATGTTCTTCACTGAGAGTAGATAGTAGATACAGAAAGAGAGAGAGAAATAGCTTTTCTTCTCTCGCATTTACACATGCACTCTCTCTACCCATTGGACACTCAAACCCTATTTATAGAATTTCACATTGGTAGTTACAAGAAGTTATGTATAGATTGGATCGGACTCGTTGTGGACATACTCATTAGGTTGTTTTGATCTCCAATTCAAAATTTCTTACAGTAATAGATAAGAAATTAAGAATCAAGTAATAACTTCCAACCGATTATAAATTTGATCCAAGCCACCCATAAAAACCCAACCTTAGCAAAAGGTGCCATAGATGCCTCAAGATTGCTTCCTATTCCAATTAACTCCATTTATAATGCCAAAAGGTCCAAAACCACCCCTTTCTTTGGGGAAACAAATTGCCCACCAAGCCACCTTAACATTAAGGAGTTGGTGCATATGTTGTGTTGTGTTGTCTTAGGGCTATATTTTGGGTAAATTACAAAGGTGGTTTCTGTCTTTTATACCATATGTCAATTTGGTCCCTAATTTTTTGATTGGGTCAATTTGATCCATGACATTTTCAGTACCGTGTCAATTTAGTCTATGCCGCTATATCCTTGATGTGTCAAACAGAATAATAAAAAACTAATTTTCATACCACATCAACTGCTAACTTTACTGCCACATCATTTTAAAAAAAAAAAAAAACTCAAATTACCTTAACTTTTCAAATGTTAAGTTTCTTGTTTTGTTTGCCAATTACCATTTTCAGTTTGCTTTTCATATGTCTTTCGAAAAGCAACTGAACTTTTTCTTGTGCAACATGCATGTAGTCATGTAGAGAACTTCAGATTGACCAAAAAGTTGGCTTGAAGTATACTTAGAAAGTGAAAGATTGCCTATTTAGGAACTATGAACTTCTCGAACACACGACAAGATCCACCTGAATGAACTTATATTAATTAAGTTCTGAACCACCAAGTACATCCTGTATGTTTTCATGAGCTTCAATAAATTGGCACATATCAACCATATCATAAGAAACTGTAGGTAATATCTACAAGTTCCAGAAGAAAGAAACATTAACACCCATAGCTTGCTGCAGGCAAAAATGTATGGATCATTGAGCTGTTTTTTCTGTTTATCTTCACACTTTTAAAATAAATAAAAACCTTAGCCCCATACTAAAAGGAAATTTCGTGGAATGAATTGGCTTATTCACATAAGAAACTTTAGGAAAGAAATATTAAAGGCTAAATAAATGGTCAAAACTAGCATTTGTAATAGGATTGAGAAGTTCAGTTATAGTGTGAGCATATTGAAACCTTAAAAATATATTTATAAAGGCAAACTGCCAAACAGTTAAAAGGTATACAAGCTAGCTTTTCAAAATTAAGTCAAAGAAAATAAATATAGACTAAGAAGAGTTTATTCCTCGAATTGAAAATTATCTAACATACTACGAATCAGTGACCAGTTATTTCTAATTTTCTCTTCAGTGAAAACTACTTCAATAGTCAGGTTCTTCATTTCTTCTTCAGATCTAGAAAGAGACTCGGACTGTCTTGACACTTCTTCATTCTGTTGGAGCAGTCCATCCACAAATGCCTTAGCCTCATTCTTTTTCTGAACACATCTATTGACTTTGGCTTGAGCCTTGCAAAGTTCTTGTTCTGCTTGCATCAATTCATTTGATGCAGTGGTCAAATCTTGCAAAGCATCAGCTACTTGAATTTTGAATGCTGCTCTAGGATCTGGAGTGTGAGAGATGATATGATTAAGAGCTTCAATTCTGTCTCTTCTATCTCTGATCTGAGAAAGGTCTTTGACAGAATTCTCATATTGGTCCATGAACATAGAAAGAATTGGACCTTCAATCCCATCTTCTTTATGCATGTAGGGGAGTATGGACTGACAGAGTTCATAGAATCGACCTTGAGCAACATCATCTAGGAGAACTTCATCTACAGAATTGACCAAATAAGAGCGAATGCACAGTAAGGTCTCATTCAGCTTGACGGAATCCATATTTGATGATGCTGAAGGTATGCTTGTTTCGAGATTCTCAAGTACAGCATGAGCCTTGGCAAATATGTCTTCATCATCCCCTTGTTCTTCAGCTTCTTGCACTCTTTTTCCTTCATCTTTTTCTGTCAAATTCATTGAAGCAAAATCCTGAAAAAGGAGAAAATTGATTAGAGAAAAATGTAAACTTGTGAGAAGATTTAATAATAGCTTGACAAAGAAGACATTCTGAGTTGGAACCAACTATTGGTATACTACATAAGGTATCTAGTTCAACATCTATGGAAGGATCCATTGTGGTTTCCTGAGATGTAACTCAACCCCATTAAAGATATATTATTTCTGATAACATCAAAGAAAATATATCTGAAATGATCCTTAAACACTTGGGCCAGGTATCCAACAAGCCTTGAAGTGCTTCAGGGGTGTTATTCAGACCACCTCCAGAACAACTTCAATTTAAAAGATTCTGTTTGAGCTTCATCTTTGGAGTTCAAAACATTGATCTCATCCATTTTTACAGTTCCTCTCTCATGCCAAGGCACATTGCTAGTGACAATAGGTGGGAGAGGAATCAGTTGCTCAAATACAAGTTGGCGAGCAGCAAAAGAGGGATTATAAGCCTCCAATGAACCTTTAACTCCACTATTTACAACCAAATCACGAGCTCTCAGTATACTTGCCCAAATAGCACTGTTCTCTTTGTTGGCATAGTTATCATTCTTGAGATCATGAAATCTTTTGAGCCATAGTCTATACTTTTTTTTATTTTTGTTAAACACATAATTATACAGTTCTCCACCTTAAACCTCTTTCAAACCATGCTGCTACCACTGCAATGTCCTCCACCACTGCTAACTCTATCATCACAGCTGTTATTGTTAATGTAACACTTTATTTACATATGGGCTGACCAACTATGATTTGTTTAATACATTGAAACAAAAGGAAAACAAATAAATATTTGAAGTTTAAAAAATAAATAAATAACCTTTCAAAAGGCTTAACTAATTGATGCTTCACAGAATCTTACCTCTGTGTTCTGTGGTGAATGTGAGAACGTGTTTTGTTCAGGTGATGATTTCATCTGGTGCAGCTTCAATGAAGGTGGGAAAGAGGCCTGAAAATGATTAAAAAAAAAACTCATTTTTGCAAGTCTTATTGCCTTCTTCAAATTAATAAATAATCTCAGTTGCATGTTTTTGTATTATGATAGTCAGCCTAGGTTATTTTAATTTAAGCTTTACATCAGAATCCCTTTAAATATGTTAAATTTTTTTTTTTTTTTGGGGCACTTTTAACATTAATATATCATATCAATATATAATTTCATAATAATTTATGTTATACTTTTCATCATTCCATTAAGACTAAATAAACAGTATTTAAAATTTTATTTAAATAAAAATCTCATGCATTGTATGGGGTTACAAGCTAGTTTATAGAATACCTGTTTGTCTTGAGCTTTAGGCTGATTTTTCTTGTTGTACTGACACTTTTCAGGAAGCAAAAGTTTAGTGCCTTCACGGTTCCTCCTATGCACCCTCTTATCCCTTTCAATTTTTTGTTGCTCTTCCATATCTTTCTTCTTCTTCTTTTCTTCTTCTTGTACGAGCCTGATCTGCTTGGCTCTCAACATTTCAAAACTGCTTCACAAAAAACAAAAAACAAAAAAAAAAAAACTTATGACCAAAATGCACAATGCGCTAAATTTGCATCACCTAAATTCCCAAGGGCTAAGTAAACAACTTGTGTCAACCATACTAAGCCATCATGATACATAATAGAGTTCTTCTTATGAAAGTAAATGCACTGGTAATGTGAACAATGCCTGTAATAACTACTCATTAAAGGCTTCATTTTCTTGCTAATTGAACTGCTAAAATAAATATCTAGCTCACGTCCATTCATGAAACTACTAATATTTTAATACATGAGGCCTACTGATTTAAATCTAATCAAATTGCAATAAATTGAATATCCCTAACCTAATTTATATGTACAGAATTTTCTTGTGCTAGAGGCTTGATACTCAATATTTTTATAAATAAATGAGGCATCAAGTTACTCTTACAGGTATGGCAATGAGCCAATGAGTACAAGTAATTAACCAACAAGAAAATCTTTAACTGAACATAACATAAATCAACTAACTCTTACATCCAGGTGTGTGGAAGTCAGAGACAAAATATAAGCAATTAACATAGAAAATATGGAGAAGTGACACAACAAAAAATAAGAGCCAAGTTGTCATATATCTATAATGATAAATTTTACCTAACCGCACCTATAAAATCTCTACCACAAAGTCGTTACGAATTGAATGCTGTCACCCCTTCTGTTCTGGTCAGGTCATGCAGCAGCAAGCTTCTAATTCTTTTCTGGAACTGAGAGAGTTAGCCACCTCCATACTTGAGTGTGTTACTCAACCTACATCAACAAGTTATTTATTTTCACTAGGCTTTCACAGAAATTTAAAATTTTTAATCATATATTTCACAAGTATTGCAGCTTGTGCTACTCTGGATTGAATTAGAGTCTGCCATAGAGTAGAGATGAAACAGAAAACAAACTTCATTCAAAGATTTTCGGGGGAAATAATCACTATCTTTCATTAAGTAATGAGATTTCTCTCTATCTTTCCACATAATATGAAATGGGTGCCACTGACAATTAGATCTCCTTATCCCAGCCCTTCCTTGCACCAGATTAATGTGAGAATTTCCCTTTTGCTCTTCATGACTGCCTTCATAATCCACCCAAGCCAACACTTTTCACCAATAATCTCCATCTCCATCACAGCAAACCACACTTTAAAATCATCTTTGCCACCACTTACCTCTAGCCACCTACCACTGTCACTGCCAACCTTGTCCTAACTTCAGTCATCACCATTGATGACTCAATAAGCCAATAGAAATTGTAAACACATCACCATCAAGCTCACCAAACCATGCACAAAATCAACACTGAAACAAAGAAAAAACCAATGATTGGAACCAACCCCCACCTTTTGAACTTGATTACTCATCAATATACAGCTCCATATCTAATAAAAAGCAAATCAAGAAAGCGAAGAAAGCCCAAACAGATTCTGTTTCATAATTTCTGACAGTATTTTGTTGGCACTTTTACCATCTGTTTGAATGAGCTTATATTCATGGGTTTATTTGTTTAAAAATAAGTTACATAAAAGTAAAGCTATATCTTAAAAAATGAGGCTTTAAAAATTTGTACCTAGCCAAATAAACAAAATAAGAAAGAACAAAAGAGACCCTTGAATTGCAGAACGACCCTGAAATAGTGCTTTTTACATAATTGCCAAATTGGTGCTTATGTGCAAAGCACTTTTGTCTAATGAGGCCCAAAAGTGATTTTGGGAAAAGGTTACCAAATGCACGCTTGCACCGGCAGGTCTGTGCACTTAAGTGTGCTTGACACTTCTGCCAAGCAACTATGATAGGGGGATAAGGTGGAAAAAGAAACAAGTCAAGAAACTATGGTAGTAAGAAATACTATATTTTCCTAAACCAACTTTTTACTTCCCTTTTTTTTGTGGATAGGTAAGGGGCTGTTTGGATTGAGTTTTTTGATAACTCAATTCTCTGTTTCCATAACTCATAACTCAAAAATGATGGGACCCATAGTAAAAAGGTTGTTTGGCCAAACGATAACTCTGTTTCCATCACTCAATTCTCTGATTTTTGAGTTATGAGTTATGGAAACTGAAAACAACAAAAGGCTGTTTTCAGTTTCCATAACTCATAACTCAATGGCATTTCCGTAAATAAACACACATGAGGGACCCACAGCCGCAACTTTTGACCACCTTTTGACTTTTTTTTTTTTTTTTTCTAGGTTGGCGTTGTTCTTTTTTTTTTCTTTTCTTTTCCTTTTCCTGGGTTGGCTGTTCGGTTTCTGGGTTGCGTTGTTTTTTTTTTTTTTTTTTTTTTTTTTCCTGGGTTGGCTGTTCGGTTTGGTTTTAATATATATATATATATATATATTAGCTTCGGTGAGTTGGGTGCTAAAAAAAAAAAAAAAAAACTGTACTAGCTGACAGGTGTGGGACCCATGAATAGTGTGAAAAAATTGAGTGATGAAAATAAAAGTGATGTTGCCAAATGAGTGTGAAAAAATGAGTGATGAGTGATGAGTGATGAGTTATGAGTTATGAGTGATGAGTGATGAGTGATGGAAATTGAGTGACGGAAATTGAGTGATGAAAAATCATTAACCAAACAGGCCCTAAGCTTTTTGCTCCCCTTCTGTCCTTCACCTTAACAAATTTAAAATTAAATCAGAAAAAGTGGGGAGAGATTGGGGGGGGTTGTGAGGACCGCTTCCTTTCCTTCTCTTCTATCCTTGCCTTTCACCCTCTTTCAGTTTGCATTAACAAAACAGAGTGTAAACATAGCAATTATAGATCTCATTGCAACTTGGGGTTCTTCAATTTGTAGGATATACTACAAACTACAACAAAGACTAGCAAACAGTAGGCAGGTAAAAACAATGAACATAACTATCATTCTTGTTCTTGTCAAAGCAAATTTCCTAATTGCACTAAGCTTTCTATCTAAATTGTTCACCCAACTTTGAAAAGCCACCTACTGTGATTAGTTCTGGCCTTCCAATTATCATAGTTGGAGATGGAATTCAGACTAAGACATCACAAATTGAGGTGGACAACCAGCACAGTACTATAAGGGTCACGCATTTTATAACTTTATTATAGCCCAATCACCTCCATATAAGCATGGATTTAATGAAATATTCCTTTCAACTTTAAATCTTAAGGACATTTCATTACTAAAAGTACCTATCCTTCAAACCAATAGAAAACTAATACTACTGTCAATATCATATAACCTAGGGTCAAACTCATTGGAGGGATTTTAGGCAACTTATCTGATTCCCACTCATATTAGTCTCTGAAAAGCATTCCTACTCATATCAAAACAAGTGCACTAAACATGGACTGAAGTAAAAGAAAATGAAGTAGTTTATTTGTTCCCAGTAATAAGAGCCACAGAGGACTACTACAGGCCTTGTATGATGCAAATATGTGAAAAATTGAAGTCTGACGAAATAATTTATGACAACTTCTAGCCCACAAATATCCATTGTCCACAAGTTAGTTCCTGGAAATTCCGTCTATTTACAACTTAAATCTAAACTATTAAAGCTAAAAACTAATTATCCTCCACAAATCTCTTATTCTTTGTTTTCCTTTTAATTTATTTTTTATTCTCTGGGTAATTTCCTCAAGCACTCGGCACACATACTCTATGTCTAGCCTTGCACAGACCGGTTAAAGGATAGTAAATGTTTTCCACTTCAAAAGTTAACGCAGCAGTTAGGAAATATCAATTTAAAAACATATGGCTCTATCAAAAGTTATTCTATAGTTGAGGAAGTGTTATCATTGACTTCCTCATCACATCATGATGGGTAAGTTATCTAAATCAGAGTTGCCTAATGCCTAACACAACTCCTCCTATGAGTAGTCTGCAATTAAAGGAGATAATCTGAAGCCAAAAATCTGGGATGCACGGACGCGGCATCCAGCCCAGCGCACCTGCGTCCGATGCGGCAGGACGCGGCGACGCGGGAGGGACGCCGCAGATCGCGCGTCCGTGCCGCGTCGTGCCGCGTCCTGCCACGTGGCAGCTCCCGAAGCGGGCCGACGAAGCTGAAATCGGCGCCGATGCGGCCCAAATCGAGCAGACTCAGTCCGTATCGGCCATATCGGTCAATATCGACCGGCGACCAATACGGCCGAAACAGGCCGAAATCGGCCGTGAAAATCGTCGGAGAGGCCGAAATTCTGACCTTAGATGCGTTTCTTGCCTTATTCTTTCTTTGTTTTGTGAATCAAGTATATTAATGTGTTTTTTAAGAATATTTTAATAGTAAAAATATATAGAAAATATAAATAAAAATATTTTTAATAATTTTTTAATCGCCGAGTCCCGCCGCACCCGCACCCTACTTTTTCAAAAATTGCCGAGTCCCGCACCCGCAACCGCACCCCCACCCGAGTCCTGAAACGCACCCGTGCTTCATAGCCAAAAATCAAAGTGAAGGTAAAAGGCATTTTGCATTTACATGAAGGAACATCAATGTTTACCTCAAGGAGTAAAAGTCCTATGACACCAAGTATAAGCCCTGTGCCTCCAACAAACCCAATGGACACACCAAATATCAAAGATGCTAGTATAGCCACTGTTAAAGATTGAGAGTCAATTATTTGATCATAAACTAGCATTTCCATTGGTCAAGAAAGTCAACTTCAATGGCGGTAAATAACAATTCAGCCATTTTTGTGATAAGTAAGAGTAATTATATTAATAAGCAATAATTCTAGATTTGCAGTTACAAAAATTTCAAAATCAAAATCAAAACGTTTATGCTATCTATGGAAAAACAAAGAAATACAAGATTGAAGGTTAGGTTTTCAAGGAGAATGTGAAATTGGATTCATCAATGTATAGAAGATACCTAATCAAAGGTTTGGATAGGGAAAAGTGTGAATGTATACAAGATTTGGATGTAATTGTACCAACTTGGTGAATCTGAAGCAAAGCAAAATCAACCAAAGTCAAAAACTCTGTTTAGTTACCGAGAAAATAACAGAAAAACACATAAGGAAGGAAGAGAGAGAGAACCTGTGAGGAGCTGAGAACCTGTGTTTAGGACCTTAGGTTGAGAGAGATGTGAGCTAAGAAAGAGAGAGGGAGCGGGAGTGAGAGCGAGATACAAAATTTATTTTATTTTATTCAAGTGGGCATGGATTGGGCTGGTTGGGTTCAGGTGAGTTTTTGACCCAACCCATCGTGTAAGTTCAACTTAACCCAATTCATCACGTAAGTCTAATTCAACCTGACCCAATCCAATCCTTAAGTTGTATTAGGTTGAATCCATGGGTTAGACAATTTTTTTTTTATTACTATTATTATTAAATTGAGTAGAAAAAAAAATATATCACATCTGTCACCGATAAACAAAATATAGATTAATATATTAACTAATATTTCAACTCAGTTATACATTAAAATTTTTTTATTAATTATATAATATATTTTAAATATATTAAATATATGGGTCGGGTCGAGTCAAGTTGGCGGGTTTAGAATTTTATGATCCGAACCCAACCCGACCTGCTATCAAAAAAAATTGTAATCCAACCCAACCCAGCAGGTCAGGTTGGGTTGGGTCGGGTCAGTTTTGGCAGGTTGGCTGCACACTCCTAGATAAAACTATTCTCTATTTAATCTTTTTTGATGCCCTTTTACCACGATGCTTGAAGAAAAAAAACTAAAAACCAACTATTTTTTAATACTTATTTCAACAGTTATGCCCATTGCGAAAATAAGTATATGAATTTCCTTATTTTTACTCTACAGTTGTACTCAATTGTAGAAAATTAAGCTTTTATTTACATTTTTTTACTGACAATGAATAAAAATATGTTGAAAAAACTCAAGTTTATTGTAGTGTTTGGGCCCAACAAAAGGCTACATTTGGTTGGAGGTGAAATAAAAAAGATAGAAAAGAAATGAGAGAGAACAGGATTTTGGGTTGTTTGGTAAGAAGAGAAAAGTGGATGGATTTTGGAGAAGCCCAATTATTTTCTCTCTGCCCATCATAAATTGATGCAATTGGTGTTATTAATTACCCCCAATCAATGGGTTTTGGTTGGTTTATTTTTTATTTTTTAAAATTAATTGTGGCTTTTTTTTTTTTAATTAAATGGTGGTTTTCACTTTTAATACAAAAATATATTGTATATGTAATATAATGAAAAAGTAAAAATTTTTATTATTTAGTGATTAAAAAATATTTTTTCTAATATTATATAATAAGGACATAAGAGTACATTTATATAAATTATATATTCTATCCCTCCACTTTTCTATTTTCCCAACCAAACATTATGAGAGAAAACTAAAATATTTTCTATCTCTCAACTTCTCTATTCCTTCCCTATTTTCTATCCTTTCACTTTTCTATTTTCCCAATCAAACAAACTCTAAAGAGACCCACGAGGATGAGAGTCTTTACCCTAGTCCAAGAAAGTCTAATAAAGGTAATGTAGAGACAAAGGGTTGCAGAGAATTAAGAATTTAATTACCAATGTCAATTATGAGGTAGGGGGCTCTAGAAGAAAAAACAAACACTAGTGGGAGGGCAAGTGCAAATAGAATTATGTCTTTGAAGCTTTTATACCAGAATGTAAGAGGGCTGAATGACACTTCCAATAGATTGAGAGTCAGTAATTTACTTTAAAAAAATAGAGGGCGGATTTTTGATATATGTTTACACAACAGAATTGCAGAACATAAGTAGAGGTTTATTGAGGAGTTTGTGGGGAAGTCATCATGTAGATTGGCTACTTGTGGGTGCTATAGGGGCCTCAAGGGCTATTTTGTTGATGCAGGATAAGAGGAAAGTGGAGAAAGTAGATGAAGCAGTAGGAGATTAATCTTTGTCTTGTCATTTGGTAATTGTGTCTCTAGGTTTTGAGTGGGCGTTTTCTAGGTTATATCATATATGGATTATGGACCCAATCGTGATTATGGACCCAATTGTGTGTTCAATTCGTGAGAAGTACTACCTTGGTGTGTGGGGGGAGATTTCAATGTGGTTCGCTTTCTTAATTAATGAATAGGGGAAAATTTGACCACCTTAGTAGGCGGGATGGTTTTGTTGAAAGGGTGAAAGGTTGATGGCATTTCTCTCTTATCTCTCTATCTCTCTCTTCAAATCATGAGGTTTCAAATTGGGCATGTATGTCTTAATAGGTCACTTAAAATGGATTAGTAATGGGTAGATGGATTTTTTAACCAGTCAGATTTTGTGTTTTGATTTTTAATATTAAATTTGTTGCCACGTCACTTAAAAATTTGACATGTCATAGTTTTGTTAGCTATGTAAGCATTAGACTAATGGTTATTAATAGAATGATCAATTGCGCTCATTTTTTAAACTTAAAGGGCCAATAGCGCTCACTTCAAATTTAAGATACTAATAGCACTCGGTAAGTAAACTTTAGGGACGAATATTGTAGTTTTGCCTTTTAAAAACTGAAACAACAAACAATATTATTGTTATTGATATTTTAGAATAAAAAACATGTTTGGTAAGCTAAAAAAAATCATGTGATGAAATTTTTTTTTTTTTTTTTTTTTACTAAAGAGTCCTTGTGAACCTCACTAGAATAATTAGAGAGCTATGAGCATAACTCACATAAATGCAGCTTTGAACCAGCCAAACTTGCAGTCGTATCAGGAAGGTACTTCATTTGGGATAATTCTTTTTGAATATTTTTTGTGCATACTACTCTTACATTATAATTGCAACCAATTATCATATCTACTAATTTTAATATTTCAGGTATGGTAGATGCTTTTTCACATATAATCATACTCTATATGCTTTTACATAAGTAGAGGTTTATTGAGTATTTTGTGGGAATGAAATACTCTTCTCAACAATAGTAACTTTAGCTCAAGTATATCTACCCAATTACATATAACCCACAAATTACAATAAATTAAAATAATTACAAACAAATTGGCTCGAAATTAAGCAGACTTAACACTGTGACTAAATTAAAAGAATACCCATTGTTACCACCTTGCACTTTGGCACATTGGTCATTCTACAAGTATAAATGTTTGTGGGGTGTGGAGGGGCAAGGGCCAGAGTTTAAGTCTCCAAGAATGAGTTTCATACACATATATACTTAGATTAAGTTAGAATAAAATTTTTATCTTGTAAAAAAAAAAAAAAAAAAAAACCCAATGTTGAACTTGATGAATATGAAAAACAAGGTATATGTGTTGAGTTTTTTAGTGTTCATTAATGTTAGATCTTTCTAACTCTTATGGCAACTTGGGGGTGTTGTGAAAGCCCTCTAGCAAAAGGGGAAAGTCTATTTTGGACATAGAATTTATTTGCCAAACTTGAGCTCCGGGGTGGTGGGAACGTGGGATTCATAGGAGATCCGTCTCAGTTTGATTTGCACTTGACATAGCAATCCAAACAATCTTTTTCTTTTTTTTACAAGAGTTTCAACCTATGATATTTGCTTCTGATAATAATAATTTATTATCAGACCAAGATACCAGTCGATTTTTTGGTGTAGGCGATAATTGAATCTCAGATTTTTTATTAAACTATCAAAGATTTTACAAGTTGAGCTAACTAGAACCCCCAACAATCCAAAAAATCTAGTTCAATTAGTTTGTAATTGATGGAGTAAAAGTTAGGACCACAATTTAAGCCATAACTAGTCCATGTGTTGTGTTGTGATTGACAAAATAAAAATGGTGGGTCCACAAGTTCACCTCTCACAACTTGCCATGTGGGTAAGTTATAAAAAAATTGTGACTTTAGTTGTATTCCTAGTATTACTGTTTTGGAACTACTAAATTTGCGGATTCATGATGGTTAACATAAATTGTGACAAAAATATTAGTTCTTATGAATTTGAGATTATAACCATAATATGTATATAGTCTTCATTGTGTCATCTATCAAAAAAAAAAAAAAATGTCTTCATTGTGTCATATGTGTTTAGGTTTATGTATATCATTGGGTTCTATAGTTACTTCAATTAGTAAAATCATATTTCACCAAATAAAAAAATTTGTGATTCGAACCCAACTATACCAAAATCCAAATGGGTCCCTCTATATTTTGATGACGTGGCAAATATGTAGGTGGGTGAGCCAATATGCAACAGTGCACTCCTCCACACCCAACACGTGGAAATGACTAACATGCGCCTATGGTGATAAATACCACCCACTGGCCGCTCCCAAACTCTTCTCAAATTTTCTACACCCTCCCTCTTTCAGATCCTCTCAAATCTCAATTCTACCCTTCTCAATTTCCTCAAATTTCTAATCCCACCCCCCAGATTCAATTCCCATTTTAATTTTAATTTCAATTTCTAGGGTTTCGATAATCTCACTGGTGAGTGAATGCAAACAAAGATGGAGGACCTTCCTCTTCCAACACTGTTCGAACAAGCTCGTAAGATCCATTCAACCGCCACAGACTCTGGCGCCGATCAGGTACACTCAATTCTCTGAAAATTGCTTTCAATTTTAAGATATTTTTTGTTTTGGGAATTTGGGGTTTTAGGGTTTTGAATTTTGTGGGAAATTTGGAAAAAACTGTAGGAGGTGGTGAAGAAGGGTTTGGAGGCTCTGGTGAAATGCGAGGGCATGGTAAATAAACTTGGGTTGTTCTCAACTAATGAGACCAAGGAAGATATCAGCACCACCAATCTCAAATATCTCCTGGTAATTCTTGGTTTTTAGCTTTACTTTATTGAATTTTAATTCGTGGATTGAATTGGGTTTTTCTCTTTTTCTTTGTAGAGTTCATAAAAGAATGAAATTTAGTGAAATGGGATATGGGATATGGTTAATTTTCTTTTAGGGTGTTTTGGGAGTTTATAAAAGAGGGAATGAATTGGAGATAGAAAGATTTGAATTGGTATTATCACTGCTTAGCTCGTCATGGGTGAAGGTCCCTTGGATTACCCGGCAACAGGTTTTGGCATGTGGGGCCGGTTACCCGTGCTAGAGGCGAGTCCAAAGGGCTCTTCTTTCGAAACAGTCCTTGCATTATATATTTTATTAAAGGAATGATTGTTTCTCCCATTATTTAGGAGGTCCTAATAGCCATTTAATTCCTTACTAGTGTTAAAAAAAATCCCTTTCAATCTATTCTGTTGAATTCATTTCCTCACTCCCTATGCACTGTTAATGAAACGTTTGATTTATCAAAAAGAAAGGGTGGGTAA
Organism: Quercus lobata; assembly: GCF_001633185.2. Classification (NCBI taxonomy): domain Eukaryota; kingdom Viridiplantae; phylum Streptophyta; class Magnoliopsida; order Fagales; family Fagaceae; genus Quercus; species Quercus lobata. Next base: position 8,708,236 of record NC_044912.1, read on the forward strand.
AAGGGAGAAGAGGAAGAAACTAGTGCTATATTTGATTCATGAGAAAATGTGAAAGGAGAATTAATCGAGAGGGAAAAAGAAAGTGTACTGCTTTTAATTTGGAAAAAGATTTAATTGCACTCTTAATATTCTACTAGAAAGAAATGAAGCTAAAAAAAAAAAAAAAAAAAAAAAGCTTGGTTTTTTTCTTTTGATGAATAAGAGGAAAGAAAAAAGAAGTTGATAAAATGTGAAGCTTTCCTAAATCAGCCATTACAGGATTTTTTTTTTTATTTTTATTTTTTTTTAGTAAGCTCTCCATAGGGTACTGAGAACTGAAATTCATTTTTAGTTTGAACTGGATTTTTGAATTTTGCTGGTGGAACATTTATTTATGGAAAAATGTTATACTTAAATTTAGATTTATGCTGATGGTGACTCTGTTGTCATTAACACTGAATTTGGAGGAAAAATCATTTACAAAGAAGAAACATAATCGTTGTGGACTGGTTTTGCATTTGTAAGAAGGATGGGGAATAAGTTGATCATTTGCTTCTATACTGTGATACGCTCATAGAGTTATGGTCTTTAGTGTTATGTTTATTTGGGCTGCAGTGGGTCATGCTTAGGGTGTTAATTGATATGTTGGCTTTTTGGAAGTGGCGATTAGCTAGACATTGAAATGGTGATATTTGGAATGTGATTCCTTTGTGCTTAATGTGGACTAGTTAGAAAGAATGAAATCGACTAATGATTGAAGGATTCAAACACACTATGATGGAGCTTAAGCTTTTTTTTTTTTTTTTTTTTAACATACTTTCTTTGGTTTGATGACTACTTTAAGTGGCCATTCTTTCTCTAATTAACTCGAGTTCCTAGATTATTTCCCTTTTAGTCGAATTTTTTCCATTAAGTACACATTCCATATATTCAGTTGTAATCTTTGGTCTAAATAAAAATATTACTTTCCTATCCAACAAAAAATTCCATTGCATGATTGAATTGGTCATCTGCCAATTATTGGCATAAGTCTGAATATTATCATTTTGAAGGATCCTTAAGCGTTTCTATCATTGAAGTGGTCCTACAACAGATCTTGGCATAAATACAAACATTGTCATTCTACTGGAACCTGCAAGTATTTCTATACCAGTGATTGAAATTATGGAACTGGTCATCTGCTGTGGCTTTATCCTTTTGTCTTTATATATATAGAACCACAATCATTAATCATTTAGGAATGAGCAACGCCTTTATTTAGGAGATTTAGATACGATGAACCTTCTTTGAATTTTTTAGGTTCATTAGTCTAGGAGAAACGAAAAAATAACTTTGCTTCTTGGTGCATGATTATGATCTGACTGACATGAATTTTTCTTTTCAAAAGTTGTAACTGAGAATGGGGAAAATGTTTTTATGGGTATAATTGGACTTCAGTGCATCTTTAGAAGGTCATCATCACAATGCTGAAGATAGTGTAGTTGCAAACTTGGTAGTTCTCAAGTTTGGTTTCATTCATATGGAAGCTCTCATGAATTTCTCGCCTTCAGGTGCCATTTTATCTTGCTGAGTTGACTGAAAAAGTTGCACAAGATGACAGGATACAGATTCTTAAGGCTTCCCAGGAAAAATTAAAGGTGAATGCTTTTCATCACCTGAAGAATAGTTCAAAGCTTTGTTAAATTAAAAGTTGTTATGTCACTGTTGACACTAGGCAACATTTTTTTTTTCAAGGAATTTATATCACTATGTGAGGCAATGGAACTTGTACCAAAGGAGGAATTAGAAGCATCTACGCAAGGAGTTCCAAATTCACCTGCTGATCAGAGGGCTCGCAAGGTAGGTTTAATTTCTTTTTTAAATTGTTCAATATATGAGAAGCACAAATTTTTATGTTATGACTCAAACCCCCAAAGGTTCAAAGCCTATGTGATTTTTCTGTTCTCCATTTTGTAATCTCCCAAGACATGAATGTTGCATCTGCAGCATATTATGGTGGTTAAAAATGTGGAATGGAAGCTTCTTCTTGTAATATAGTACTTACTCTTCTTGTGCCTGTATCTAGATTGCTCGGTTCAAACGCCAAAAAGCTGCAGAAGCAAAATTGCTGGAAATAAAGGAGCGGAAGGAGCGGCGTGGACGTTCTACCAAAGCAGCTGCCTTATCCACTCCTGTTGAGGCAGGAGAGGAAGATGAGCTGGATGATGATGGAGAAGAAGAAAGAGAGGTTAGCTGATTGGTCATTTGTTTAGGGTGCTGCTATGTGTACTCTATTGTTATTTTTTGCTTCATATCGTGAGTGCTGGGATGTCCCTGAAATGCAGAAAGTCAACTCTAGGAAACTTTATTTTAAACTTTTATCAAAGTCGTTGTCTCCCCACCTTCAGGAGAAAAAAATGTTACTGATTTTAATTGTTTTTGAAGATTTCCTTTTGTGATTCTGCCTGATCAGGTCTTGTCCCAGAGTATGTTGACATCACCTTACACCTCACTGGTGCAATCAATAAGATCTAAAAGGTTTTAAAATGCATTTACTGACATTTGACTGGATCTTTTGTGTATTGACAATTTTTGAGATTGCCATCAGCAAATATCATAAGCACCAATTTGTGGTTTTTACCCAATGAAATGCATTCCTTGGTCTTGCAAATGTGATCTAAATGTTCTGTTCTCTATTAATTATTAAGAATGATGGTTTTTTTTTTTCAATTTAAATCAAAATGGTTTCAGATTTTTTTTCTTTTTTCTTTTAGCAAAGAAAGTTACTTTGCTCTCTCTACTCTTAACAGTTTCAGGATAAATCTAATTATATGAGTAATCAATTAATCATGCATTGTGAAGGCTTAAAATTTTATTCAACTTATGCCATCAATTATGCCTGGTTTATTTTGTTAAAATGTCAATTTACATTTTTTTTTTGAAGCTATTGCAGTTTGACTGAAATCATTTTATTCTCCTTGTGCAGGCCTGGCTTACCACCATCTCTTTGGCAATCTGTAAGGTTAGTTATGTCTTCAATATAACCTGCTAAGTTCAAGGTTTATTTTCTTAGTTTAAGATTTCATTAAATTTTTATGCCATGTGACTATTTTCAGACCTTCGATCTTCTGAAACTGCTGAAGGAGGAGGAAGAAATTCTCTGTGCTGTAAAGGAAAAGAAATTGAAGGTACTAATATGGTTGGTGTGAGTTACCCGGTCTGTATTTATACATAAGCTTACTAAATGATTCTACTAGATAATTTGCTTTTCACTCAAGACTGTAAATTTGTTAGTGGTGTATGTGTTGCATGCTGGTTCATGGTCTAGTCACATACACTTACACTTTAACGCATATATATGGTTGTTTTTGTTTCTTTTTATTTGTTGGTATTTTGTAGTAATAGTTGGTCAAATTGATAGATTATTAGCTTTATGCAGTTTATGGCAATGCATTTGTATGTCTGTTGAAATTTGTACATACAACACTTCTAACTTGAACTCTGTATGATTCAGGAAGGGGACAAGGAGTTCTCTCGAGATGTTCTTGATAATCGCACAAAGACAGTAGAAGCTTGGCATCGTGATGCTGCAGTCCGAGCTCAGTATACTAAACCAGCACAACCTATCACATGCGCTGCATTTGCTCAAGATGTTCTAGAAGGTAGAGCAAAGGTCTCTGAAGTACATGACCACAAACACCAGCCAATGATATTTGGTCCAGCGAGTGTTGTGGGTGGAGGCTTTACAAGTGAAAGGGAAAGGATGGCAGCTCAGGTTTTTCAACCTACTCACAGGTATAATTTTATTGCCTAATAAATATATACATCTACAAGGAAAGGCAAAGCCCGGTTTCTTGTTTTGCTACGTAGAATGAAAATGATTGCTAAGATCTCTCTCTTATGAAAATGAGAGAATTTATGGAATACTAATCTTCTACTTAGAGGAAGCAGTTCTTCTGTTATTTAAAACACCCCATGTTTAGATGCTAAATCGAATATTTTGTTCAAGGTTGCCAACCATGAGCATAGAGGAAGCTGGTCTAAAAGAGATGGAGATAATGAACAAATGGCAAGAGCGGAATGTAAAATTGATGGAGGAAGCCAATCACTCATGGTACAAGGACAATCGAATGCCGAGGCCAGGTGAAGAGGACGATGAAGATGATGATGCTGTCGTAGAGAAGGCAAGAAGATGGGATGACTGGAAAGATGAGAATCCTCGGGGTGCTGGTAATAAGAAGCTTACCCCTTGTGGATAAATGTGGCACAGACCGATTATGTATTCTCATCACAGCTAATTAATACCCTTTTTGTGTTCCTTTTTCTAAAATTTTGGCTGACTGATACTGGAATTACAAGTCTTGTAGTTGGTGTGGTCTCCCTGTATCTTGATAGTTGAACAGTTTTATGTATAATAGACAGATGATCATTAGAAAATAATTTTCCCAGTTTTTTGCAAGTTTTTGTTGTTGGAGTGGCTTTGCTTGGCTGAGAAGTTAGTAAGACTTAATTAATGGATAATAGAATGGAGTCTGATCAATGATACACATACCAAGGAATTTATCAATTATATAAAAAAAAAATCATACAAAACTATATGTTGGATGCTCTGCATGACAAATGCAAGAGACCGAGTGGTACATGTGTATTGATAATGAAGTTTCCACGTCATTGAGCACGGAAATTTTGAAAGAGACATTTTCCAAGTTGCTTTATCAATCTTCTCATAAAAAAAAAAAAAAAAAAAAATGGCTTTATCAAATAATTTCATTTTTTTTTAGAAATAATTACGATATGTTGCTCTCCTTATACCTTCAAGCTTTTTTTTACATGGGGAGATGCCAATTCAGTTACAAAACCTTTGGCTTATCAAATAATTTCTAGTCATGAGTTATGACCATCTTCCATTTCTTTCAGCTCTTAACCTCAAATTAATGTCTAGCAAATTATACTGCACTAACCCTACATTATTTGCAAGTTTTGCTAATATTAAAATTTTTATTAGGAAAGACAATTAGAAAAATAGAATGCTGGCCACAGAAAATGCTAAAATAAAAAGGAATCATTCTGTTTTATTTATTATTATTAAGAAAAAATAATAATAATATAAACAAAATGAAATTATTCTTTTCTTTTCTTTTTTTCTTTTTTCTTTTTGGATAAGAAAATTTGTGAAATAGGCTTCAGTTAGCTTAACCGATAATTCTTTTGTTTTTGAATAGGAGGTTAGGGATTCAAACTTTGCCTACACCAAAAATTATTTAGTATCTTGACAAAATGAAATTAAGAGCAATCATCATAAAGTGGACGTTATAAATTGAAATTCTATCGATATTTATAAAAAACAAAAAATAGTGAAAATGAAAGTGCCCCAAATTAAAAGGAGAAAGTGTTTTTTTTTTCCTGGTTCTTGATTAAAAAAAATAAAAATGATTGCTTCATATTTTGGCCTCCCTAGATCCGGCCCTAATTTATAAAATTATCTATAATCAAATTAGTATTATCTTTAACATTTTCCTTTCTTTCTTGTCATCTCTACTGATTTGTCTAATATCACTAAGCCACTGCATGCCCCTTAATCCTAATGCAGTTGCACTTGATTTTTCTCTCGTTGTTTGTATTCCAAATTGAAAAGCTTCAGTTCCAAATTCATTGTCTTCTATTTTTCTTTCAAACCATTTGGTTTTCCTTGCATCCAACTTATTAAACATAATTTGTGGTGTATTCAGTGGTGATTAGCTCATTAGTTTTCTTGCGCCCCTTTAATGGAACCGTGGACAAATTAACTGTTTATATATCGTTCATTTGTTTGAACTTTGAACAAGATTTTTCCTGTCTTGTAAGTTGTAAGCAAGTGGAAACATCTGAATCTCTATCATGTAAGGTTTAAGGGGTTAACGGATATCATCTAAATTACACATACATGGTGGAACCAAATTCCTGATTTTTCTTTCGAAAGCAAAGTTATATTTAGCAAAATTGAGACTTTAAAAAGTTGTAAATATATTAATAAGCCAACGGAAAAAAGCTAATCCAAACATACTTTCAGCAAAATTTTTTTAGTTTTAGCTAAATAAGCTGTTCCCAAATGGGCACTTAATACAAAACCTCCTAGCTCCAAACCTCCAAAAGCACATTACCTCGCATATCTGATAAAATTTTCTAGTTCCTAATATTAGTTATATGTCTCCTTTTCTACAACCTAACTATATATATCTATTATAAAGAAAGCAGCATTAGGCATAGTCCATGCATAACTGCATTTATATGGGATTCCCTGATCACTTTTCTTCACCTGTTATGACACTTTGCAAGCAGTTTTAGTCCACAAATCACTAAAATTGGAAAACTTTCCTCAGCAAAACACATTTAACCATTAAATTTTGTGCACATCACCTGAAGCTGCCAGCTTGTTTTAGACACATTTCCAGAAATAGGATATGTACAGCTAATTAAAGAAGATGGATCCAGTCAACAATCGTTAGCTAATTCAAGTTTAGTATACGTAAACTCTTATGCTTGGATGGCGTCGGGACAGATTAAATGAATCTAAATTGTAATCTACTATCAGATATAATCAAAGCTTTAATGTAATACCAAAAATTAGGTAAAAATTCTAGACTCCATTATGTGCTCTTCTAGCACCAATCAAGATACCATGTTCTTCCTAAAACACAATTTCTTCATCTCCTTATTTGAAATACAGAGAGGGAAAAAAGTCTATCATCTTCCACCTCAAGAAATTATCTAAGCACAAACACAAAATCCTAAGCGTGTCAATGTTTGGACACTCCTACATACATGCATCCAGATTTTTTTTTTTTAAATCTTTATTTGATTTTATACATGTTTTTCAAGATTTTAACAGTTGTTATTTGTTTTGTAAACTTACAATAAACATAATACATGCCTAAAAATTAATATAATTAATTAATTCATACTAATTTTTCAAGAATTGTCATGTTTATGTCTTAGGATATTAATAAATTCAGCTAACAAGTGGAAAGTACATAATGAAAGACAAACAAGTGAAACAGACAGGGTGAAAGTGGGGGCAGTCAATAAGATTTCTAAAAAGCATGAAAATAAATATTTATAACTAATCCTATATGTAATTATGTACACAATGGCATAAGACTTTTTTTTGGTGGGGGAGATAAGGAACCAAAAGATTGAATAGAAAGGAAGCTTAAGCCAGCTCGAAATGTACTTGGCTTGTGTAACAATTTAAATATCAAAAGAAACCTCTCCTGCACAAGAGAATGCCACCTATAAGCTTGGAATTAGCTTGTCTGTCATTTCTTCAGGTTACAAATACGCATCTGATTCTGATATGCATAAAGAAGGTAATCTAGAAGATTCAATTGTACCAATGACACGGTTTCTACTCCTATCACCAGAAACCAACACTTAAAAGCAACCATCATAAAATAAAAGCAATTGAAAGAGATAACATGCATAGGCTATTTGAAAAGATGAAACATAACTCTGATACCCTGTTAGAAAAGGCAAGACATATCGAAGACAACATAACAAAGTGTATGAGAAAGAATGAAGAACAAAATAAAGAAGAGAATTGAGAGAGAACACGCCTTCATATCTTTAACAAAGGCAATGCCAGCACAAGTAGTATCTATAGGTATACAAAATCTAATACATTACATAAGATCATTGCCATTGTGAACCATATAACAAAAGCTATATTACTTGTCTTGAAAATCATACAGAGATTTCACATGATAAACAAAGAAAAATAAGCAATCAACAAGACTTACATATGTGCCCCCATTGTACAGCAGTCACAAAGTGTAAGTCTTTGTCATAAAATTCTCATCCAACTCCAGAGTATAGCGCCAAATATACCCTCTTCCCTTCCAAGGTACACAACAAAATACACCCTCAACTCAACTTTCAACGCACTTAAATCCCCTGCAAATGCACAACCATATCACAAACAAAACCGAGCACACAAACAAGTCCAGCAACAACACCACCCACACATGTTTCCTCCAAATTTGCTTCGACTTTTGCCGATCATTGGCAAAAACCTTTTGCCCCGGCGACGAAAAATCCCTGCCATCAACATCATCAAAAACATCCACCTTTTTCTCCAATGTACCACTTTTACTATCGCCATTTGCTATTGCACTACCTGGCCTCTTCTTCTTCTTCTGCAATCCTTTACACGGCTTGGACCCGAGCAAAGGTGTCATCACAACCTTCATCCCTTTCGTAGAGTCCATGCTCGGATTCCTACTATCCTTAGATTCACTACCTGAAGAATGCAGCACCCTCAAATCCAATGTCATTGCTTCCAAAAAAATAGGATCACATTCCTTTTGAAGGCAATAGGGGCTAAAAATATGAACACCCTTTAAAGTCCCTGCTTCAATAACCTCCTCAAACGCGCATTTTATGCGGTTTAGGAACCAAATTTCCTGTGATTGTTCCATATTCTCATCGAATATTGCGAAATACACAAAAGGGTCTTTGATTAAGAACGTGTAGGTCCTTTTTCTAATGGTATGCGTGAACATGGAGTGCAAAGGTGGGGTCTTTTCAATGCATTTCAGAGCTACGGGTTCGAGATCGGGTTCTCTGATGAATTGGGAGAGAATTGTGGTTCCTTTGGCAATACAAACATATTGGATGAGTTCTGGATTGGTAATCATTGATTGGGTTTTTTTTCAAGGAGGGAAATCAATTGGGGTTTGAAAAAACTGAAACTTTTTAATGGGTTGGGGATGGGATTTGGGAATAGAATCGAATTTGGGGAAATGGGCATTGAAAATCTGAGCTTCTTATTGGGGCTCCTCTCAGAAAGTTGATTCCTTTATAGAGGAATTCCCAATTCAACAACCAGAGACCAAAATCTTCAAAATTCACCTCTCAATGAAACTCTCTCTCTCTCTCTCTCTCTCTCTTTGGAACTTTCATAATTTTTTTCCTTATTTCCCAAAAATTTAATCTCACTCTCTCTCTGCAGGGTCAAATTTGGGTTTGCAGTTTGCAGCCTGGTTTTTTGTTTTTTGAGCCAATAAAATGATGCCACGTGGGAGGAATATGGTGGGTCTTATTAGAGACAATCAATTTTTCTTTTTTTTTTTGAGAAACTGTTAAAGGCAATCATTGGTGGCAAGAAACTATAAAATATGTGGGGAGGGTTTGGGATTAGGAGGAGCTGAAAAAGGAAGAGGAAAGAGCTGGATCCATCGGAAGGAAGAGAAGGGAAAGGAACAAAATAACGATTCACTATGTGGAAGTGGAATGGGCCTTCTTGGACTGGTGATTTTAAAGCTAAAGGGTCAAATTTGGGTTTGCAGTTTGCAGCCTGGTTTATTGTTTTTTGAGCCAATAAAGTAATGCCACGTGGGAGGAATATGGTGCGTCTTATTAGAGGCAATCAAATAATTTTTTTTTTTGGAGAAACTGTTAAAGGCAATCATTGGTGGCAAGAAACTATAAAATATGTGGGGAGAGTTTAGGTGTGATATCTCTGACAAAACAAAATGATTGTCCTAGTTTAATATGCTTTTAGCTTAGTTAGTTGTCAGAGAATCGATACAGACTACATGTTCTTGGGATTGAGATGTATTGCATCTGAAGCATTTCACCTACTTTCTCTCACAATTTTTTTTTTAATATATTTTTTACTTTAACTTTTTAACTCTCTTTTTATATATTTTATTTAATGGATGCAACTAATTTGTATCTCTGTATTTGTTAATGAATGCAGCTTGTGTCTAGTGGCCAATACTACTTGACACGTTACGATTTAAACACATGTCTAAAATTGAACACATGTCCGTATCCTAACGTGTCCAATAATCACTTGTTACTCGACACAAGCCGTTCCCCTTGTTAATTGATGCTATTTAGTTGGAAACTTGAAAATAGATGGTGCGGGAATAATGACTCTGCTAAGTTATTAATAATTTTATTTTATTACCCAAAATAAAATAAAATTCAATTCCTTTGTTGATTTGAAATGTGAATGCTAATATGTTATTGGGTCCTTTTCATTTGGCATTCAATTTGAAAACATTATTGCCATCTATGTCCAAAAAATAGTTTTATGGAACAAGGGTGATATGATATGATACCCACCCGTTGTGAAAGAGAGGAAATATATATATATATATATATATATCTGGTGCAGGGTATATTTTTTCCATGAGACTCTGGCCATTCATAGGGTCTAAGAGACCCTTAAGATAGAAGAGCCATTATAGGCAGACCCACATAAGGTAGTTACAATTAGATCACATAGCCATACCCGCATACCAACTAATCATGTATTGTAGTTCTTGTTATGCCCGTTCCTTTGGGAATGTCAAATATCAATTCATACCTGACATTGTTTAACCTTTTTGATGAAGAGGGGTGGACACAGTAGTTTTGAACTTTCAATAGTTATTTTGGTTTCTCTCAATAGTAAAGTCTCTGTAGATGGAAATTTCGGTTCTTGTTTCAAATGTGATGGAAAACAGATTGCAAAATTGTTTTGTCCAAATGACTCATGCAGAATCCTTTCTTCATTGGTAAGTGACTAATGCAAAATCAGATCAAAGAAACTCAACCAAAGTCTGATAAGTATATCTTCGAAAAAAACCCAATAAGCATGTGTTCTTAATTTCGGTCTAGTTGGAACCATTTGGAAGATCCAAAGAAATGGCTGCAAAAGTCATTTGCACTGAATTTCGTGTATTGATTCATAAAACCAATAGCAACGCATGAAACATAAAGTTGCCTGAGATAGTATAAGTTCTCCGTGTATTTTCTCTATATATAAAAAGACATATTACAACATATACTATACTATATGGAAGAATGAGTGCTAATTGTAATATTAGTTATATCTTCTAAACAAAAATAATGACCAAAATTATGGTAAAAATTCATACCCACCATGCAAGGGGGAAGAAAAAAAAATGTTTCACTAGTGTGATCTCCAAGCTAATATGACACAGAACATGTCCCATATAAGTCTGAACCAATTAAAATGTCGAACTTTTGTCATTGTTCTTCCTTTGTTTCTTCTTTTTACACGCTCAGCTGACATAAGGTGGATCAAGGAAGGCCCATTCGAAAACCTGTTCATATTGGATAGCAGCATTTTCCCATGTGTAGTCCCTCTGCATACCTCTTTTCATCAATCCTTCCCAAGAAGACTTGTGATCTCTATAAGTCCGAGTAGCATTTCTTAAAGCCTGCAATTTATCAATCAGTGACATTAAAAACAAGTGAGGATCTCCCCCCAAACACACCCCCCCCCCCCAACACACACACACAACACACACACTATCAATGTAGAAAACCCACAATAGATCCATTTGTATGATTTTTTGTAGCCATGTGAAGAATAAAAGTGCATGAAGAGTTTAAAACTCCAATTGAAGATCCATAAGCACCCCCCTTTGCTTGACATGGTAATGACTAGATGGGATCCACAGGAAATAACTAATGAAATCAAATTTAGCACTGTGTTGCTGACTTGTCAGGTCATAGAGTCGGATGCCAAAATCCAGAAATCAGTCATCATCACTTGGATATATTCCATTGGACATATATTACACATTTCTAGACTAACCATCAAGTCACTTTTACCCATATGTAAAATTATGAAGCTATAATGATTAGTTATTGTCATACACAAAAACTTGTTTAAGTAAAAAAATAGAGTATGCAGGAAGTTTGTGCACAGTAAATTTAACTTACCACCAACATACTCTCTTTTGTTAGTGGAGAAAAAGTCCACCTGCCAATGCATTCCACAACAACATTATAATTCAGCCTTAGGAAGCTAAACATTATTCATGACAAAGTCATAATGAGATTGAGAGGAATGGAAGCTTTATCGATAGCATTCATAATAAGATGCAGAGGAAATAAAGCATTACCCACAGTACTGTTGTAGTTCTTATACTAGTGAAATATTTTCCACAAAAAGAAATTGCTGAAAAGTAAGACTATCAAAATGAAATATTAACCAACACAACAAATAAAGAAAGGCTCATCACAAGCTTCCAGAGTTGCTATGTCATAAAGCACAATGGCAGCTTCTTTGATACTATGCTGCGTCACAATTAGCAATGCCAGTCTTAGTGACATCTATTTCTTGCCATCATAACAATTTCTCAAAAAGGTGAACATCTTTTCATAGACAAAATGATTTGCAAGCTGGAAGAAATCACCAGTTATTGTTTATTTTTAATTCTTCTCTGATCCATGTTACAAGCAAACTAGATATGCATTAATTTTGTGCAATATTGACATCCTCTGCAAGGTTTATTTATGTTCCAGGCATACAAAGTTCTTTTCGGAGACAAGATGGTGATATTTTTTTAACACCTCTCCACACTATTGAATGCTTAGTTATCTCTCTCTCTCTCTCTCTCTCTTGACAAGTAAATGCTTAGTTCTCTCTTTTAATAAAAGATCTTCAAGAAGTGTCTTGCTTCAGGGATGCAGATCTGATATTTACAGTTATACACAGGTTAAAGGATCCATGGCCCATCATTATGCTGGTGTCACATCCCCTGAAGTAGAAGCAAGAAGCTGAGATTTTCTAAAAATTTATGAGAAATTACCGCTAATCCCAAAGGGGTAATAGGGTTTGAACTCAAGACCACATGCTCTAATATCATGATAAATTACCACTAGTCCAAAAAGCTTCAACTGTTAAAAAATGATGAGTTTAATTATTTAACCATTATTCTAACCATATCTATGACATAATCATTCCTGAATTTTTTTCATTGATGAGGAGATGTTGATGAAAATATACCCAGACCAAGAGGTCAAGGAAGACTACATACCCTGTACCTTCACCATGGCCTTCCTGAACAAATGGATTGAAATTTTCTACGGTATCCTGACATACAAAGAACAAAAGGCATTAAATAGAAATAAGCCATATAATGAACAACTGCATTTGATTTCTTAAATCTTTTAACTTACTCTGAGTCCTCCAGTGTCATGAACCACTGGCACAGTTCCATATCTCATTGCATACAATTGATTTAGTCCGCAGGGCTCAAACCTTGAGGGCATCAACAGTATGTCACAGCTGATCATTCCAAAACAAAAGTAAGTTGGGGCCATCAATTTTTTTAGGAACATGTAAACCATGAAATACAAATTTTGAAATACCCTGCAGTTATCTTATGAGATATTGGAACATTAAATCCAACCCAACCCCGAAATTTGTCTTTATAAGCAGACTCTGTTGCTCTCATCCAGTCTTCAAATTCTAGATCCCCAGATCCAAGCATAACCTGAAACATATTTGATAGCTTTACTTATATAAAGGAAAATAATAACCTTAATGAGACATCCAGATAAAAGGGACAGAAAGACCACACTATAGCACTTGAATGTATTCCTTGATGTAGACTAGAGCTGATATCTTTCACACCCATACATTGAATACCTGTCTACTGTGGTCAGGTTTCAGGGAGCAAAGATTCTGAGCAAATTCTAATAAAACCATTAAAGATGCAACTAATTTTATCCATCTTATATTAATAGCAGTTCAGTCTAGATATATTCCTCACAATAGAAAACAGGATAGATATTTGGAAGCAATGTAAAGGGAGCATGACAGCAAGCAGTAAAATGATTATTTGACATTCTTCACTAATAATTAGCTTACAAATTGTACTTCATCTTCCATTATTTCTGGAATTGCTGACCGGATCAGGTCGATGCCTTTCTGGTAGTCCAGTCTCCCAACAAATCCAATCTACGAAGTTTAACATGAACCAATAAGAGAAGGGAGCACAAAATTTTTCTACCAAACCTGTGTGTAAAAATACATTAACAACTTACCAATGGGCAATCAGGCCTAACGGGAAGACCCACTTCTTTCTGCAAAGCAATTTTGCATTGTGCCTTCACCATAAAGACAGTTGAGGTAAGAATGCTAGGGTTTTGTATAATAGCAATTTTAAAACAAAATAATTAGCCACCTTTCCATTCAGATTTTCAGCAGAATAATGGCAAGCAATATGCTCATCTGAAGATGGGTCCCATTCAGCAACATCAATGCCATTTGTGATCCCTGGTAATAAGTAAAAATAATTAGTTTGAAAGTTAAGTACCAAACTAAATAATTTAATTGTGCAATACTTTCTTCTATTTACCAATTTTTCTTTTTATTAGCTGACACAAACACATGTATAAGGCAGAGAAATGGAAATGATATATCATTAATGATGAAATTGGCAAATCCCTTCAAGCACATCCAAATCAAAGGCAACTCCAAAAAAATTTCAAACTTTGTCAGCAGAAAAATTTAAAATCCCAATTATTTTTGAAGTTTGCTAAGATTATAAGAGTTTTGAAGATAATATACATATAAACCACGTGTGGTAAGAAGAAACTAAACCACCTCACTCTTCAGCCAAACTAGTTTGACACAAAGAAAACATGTAAAGTTTCTCCCAAAAATAAGAAAAACACAGCTGGCGAAACAAATATTTTATAAGAAAGGTACTTAATTTCAATTGGTTTCAACCAGTCCACGTTGCTTAATGCAAATACATATAAAAACTTGATTTATATATCAAACAAAAAATCACTCTTTTAAATTCTTGAGTAAACTGTCACTTCCTAGATGTAAACAGACTCAAAAGTCAGTTAGATAATTGCTTAGCATTTGAAAAATTTTAAACTTTGATAAATAAATCCAATAGAAAGATTGTTCAATTATGTGATTCAATCTGCTGAAGGGCTGATGTTTTAGTAATATTGCTTGGTTTAGATGGGAACTCTTCACTATAGATGGGAACACAGTGTATTAAAAATGTCTATATCAATTGTAAAAGATATATGACTTTGGGACAATATCTCAAAATATAAATTATATTTAAAACTTTCTCTGAAGCAGTGTAAAGTTCCATCAGAGGATAACAATTAGTTAAGATGTTAAGGTTTTTGAATTAGTTGAAAACATAAAATGGTGTCCAAAGATTTGAAAATTTGATAAAGATTATAAAAATGACAGGACATGAAAAAACATTCCACACCTCACCATCAATATGATACTCTTAACTCTCTTTATCAAGAATAATTCTCCTCTAGCGCAGAATTTGCAAAGGTATACTTTAAGCTAAATAGCTAACACATACCATTAAGAACACTCCTTCGACTGCTTAAAAGCCCATTTAGACCATATCCACCTTCAGCTGTTGTTATTTCCCAGGAATACCCCTACAATAAGAAGGTACTGTTTTAACATAAAAAGCACCATATCATGATAAAATATATCGCATTTATCTAAAAGAAACATTGTTACTATACCAATACTCTTAAAACACAACCGATCTAAGTGTTTATTCGTTTTGCTTTTTGAAATAATTTATCTCCTACATGAGGCCAATCAAATATGGTTTCTAATCCAAAATTTTCAATAACAAAAAATAATTCTAAAAAATAATTCATCATTTACTGATCACTGCACAAATGCTTGATATATCATTTAAAGAGATGCCTCACAATAGAAGTATGCTATATAGCATTTAAAACCTGGCTAACTGTCAGTAATCGATCAGCTGTCACAACTGCACCCTTCAGAAGATTGACTGCTTGACCTGTGTCTAGAGCATGTTTCCTTGCCCATGTTGGAAACACCCATTCCACGGCTCCATACCACTCTGGAGGTAGTCCCAAATTCATGTATGTTGTTGCTGGTTCCACTCCCTTGCATATGCAAGACATTAGTTTATTAGATTAGTGTTGACTTAATAGCCAAAAGACATATTTACAAGAAGTATACCAATCATCAAATTGTACTTATGAGTGAAGATTGAGTTGCTTATCACCTCTTAAAGGTGCATGCAATTCACGTAGGAACTCTCATAAATGGAAACACTTCATGTGTTAATATTCTCTACAGTTTCACAAGGCAACAACCTTATACCCATCAAGAGTTACATAGAGGAATCCTTGGGGGCATCTCAAGGGTGTTCTAGAATGCATAGGAACATCTTCCATGTGTTCAGAGCCCACTCGGACCATGGTTCCATGGGTCCATCCTTGTAAGGAAGATTAATTTGAGATGTTCTAGAAAAATACAAAATCTTAAAAAAGAATAATAGAGAGTAATTTATAAATCATGCCCCAAGAAGTGACATACTTAGAATTTCTTTATAAGTATCAAAGAAAAAATGTAGTTTTTCATTCTATTTTCTCTAGCATTTTCACTATAAGGGTCACTTACAGATGGGCGTTCATGTCAACCAATTCTTTTTGGGAGTTCATGTCATGCTATGTTGGGTTAAACAGATGTAATCACAAGCCATTGGATATGCTAATGTTCTATTGTTTTCTTTGAAAAAACAATAAAATCAATTAAGAAAAAAGCATCTACCTGATGTGACAGGTTATGTATTACAAGAATGCTTCGGGCATCTTTATAAACTCCATATGGACGATACTTGGCTGCCAAAAGTCTGCATCACAAGAATTCTAAAGATCAATCAACCCCCCTACCAGTCTTGTTAACTTTTACTAAAGACAACTACTACAATAAATCAAAGAAAGCTCCTAAATAATAATACTATGCCTGAATAAAGCATAATCTGCAGGGGGGGAAAATGTACAGCAATGAACTACCCAAATCATTATCATATGGCAAGAGCATTAGAGCCAACACAGTAGCAAGGAATATCGCATACATAATATTCACTGGCTGATTAGTAACTACTCCCACATCAGTAAGGAAATGAGTACTTAAGGGCAAAACAATTCTAGCAGAGTAATCTATAATGCCAGAACAGTAAGCATTGGGGGAAAAAAGTGAGACAATAAAGCTGCAAATACATAAACAGCAGAATCTAAATCTTAGGAAATATAGGGAATGAACAAAGTAAGCAAATTGTCAAACATATGCAGAAATTAGCAAAGACCTCTTACACTGGCACAAGGCTTGCATGCCAGTCATTGACAAGGAACAGACATTTCTCCCCATAAGTGAACCCTCCCAGTGGAAGCACTAATGGAGCTTCACATGCTGCATGGCAAAGTAAAGTGAACCGGAACTGTAAACCAAATAAGAAAAAGTTGTCATTAGTTGCAAGTAAAAGAATGTAGAACTCTATCAATCCAACCTTATAAATTTAAAAATTTAGAAACATGCCTGATTATCACCAAAAGCACCATATATATCCCCATATGGATTTCCAGGTCTATGGTATGAGGGGTGGTCAACAAATACCTAAATGAGAACAGAAAGAGCTATCATTATCATAAAGATTCTCCCACTGTTGTGCTATATTGACTACCGAATGAAATAAGAGTTCTTGGCTAACATAACTATTCAATAAAGGCACTTGGGTTTAAGCGTATAAATGATTCAAACACCCCAAAGACTAATAAATAACTGAGAAGCGTGCAGAACTTCTTACCCAATCAACACCATCCCTATACTCATGGAAGAAGCCAACTTCCTGAACCCCTCCAAAGCAATATACTTTGATGAGGCAATCTAAATCAACAGCATTAGCAAATTTCTTATCTGCAGGTGTACCGTTGATATATCTAGGAGAGACGACCATTACACGGTGTCCACGAGCTGCTAATGCTATAGGCAAAGAACCACAAACATCTCCTAAGCCACCTGTCTTTGAATATGGTGCTGCTTCAGAAGTGACAAGAACAATATTGTGGGTTACTCTTGTCTTGGCATTCTTTTCTCTTCCTATGTCCTCAGAGTCTTCCAGGCCATTGGTAGTTGTTTCTTTGGAAGAGTAATTGACCCCATTGAATTCAACTTTACCTTCGGTTCAAGAACATAACATTGGCAGTCAACTCTTAGAAATCTTGATAATCAGTATAAATTTAAAAGTTGATGAATGGAGAATGTGGGGGTTACTCAGAATCAAAATGATTGATAACCAAAAATTATTTAGTATAAAAAAAATAACGAATATCATCCTTGTAAGTTGTAAGGCAAAGGAGAATGGCAAAATAAGCCCAAATTTAAAAACAAATCAACAAGAAAGTCAAGATGAACTGAGGAAGACTGTGCATTACTTTAATAAATAAATAAACTGGAAGAAGGGAAGAATTTTAATTTATGATTGCTTATCACAATTAATACATCATACGAGATTAATTGCGACTGTATCTTCCTAGTGAAAAAAAAAAGTTACATGTTCACTAATTAATCCAATGGTAACAGAGTAAAGTATAGTTTTCAGATGATCTTTCCTCAAATATACAGGTCATAAATTAGCCAGGCAACTGATAATCAACAAATATTCCAGCATATACTTTTGAACAAGATTCGGATCCAGTTTTCTATAGACATGTCACTAAGGTTCAGAGCACCTTGCACTTGAATTATATGTCCACATAGATATGGAAAATGAATCCAAAGGGAACAACTTTTATCAGGACCCATCAATCAAATACCAGTCTCCAGTAGAAGTTGTACACCTCAGAATTAGTGTGGTCTAAAACATCTTATCATCTGAAAAGTTGACGTTTTCTCCCAAATCCCACTCGACCGTCCACTTGATAATATCTCTTTCTCAAATGGCCAGGATAATCTAGGGCTAAATTTAGAAATACAACAGAATCTAAGAGTAAAGTTGATTATAACAGTACCCCTTGATCTTAGATCATCTTTTTCATAATTAGAAATGATTGTATAAAAATAATAATTAAAAAAAAGTATAAAACAATCATTAAAAATTTAAAACAACATAATACAAAACTTATCAACAATTGTAAAATAAACCCAGATTCCAAAATACAAAACTAAACCAAATACATAAGTAATACAAAGATACATACCAGATTGAGGAATCAAGTTAAAGCCAACAACAGAGCCAGAGCCATCCATCTCTGTGCCCAAAAGAGGTCCCTTTTTTTCCTCCTTTTCTTCATCTTCAACAGCAAAATTCCCATCTTGTGAACTGCTACCACGCCCACCACCACCACCTGAAACTGATGCTCTAATCCTCAAACACCTACTTCCACTTCTTCCCCTCCAAAAAGGAGCATAACCCACTTGCCCAACTACTGTAAAGTTGCTAAATTTAGCTTGCACCGGATTTCTAGAAGATGGTATGCATGAAGAAACCTTGGTGGTCAATTGGAGAGACTCCATCTCTCATAATAGAGAGAGAACAGAGAAGTCCAATGTAAGACGAAAAGGATCGTGAGTTGTGGTTGAGAACTATAAAAAAAAGATAGAAAGAAAAAGAGAGAGAGGTAACAAAAAGAGCAAAGTACACCCGTTGGTTTTGAGAGAGTGAGAGATTGTGTGTGTGTTGTGTATCAGATCCAGCAAAAGCGCGAAACTCGAAAATGGACCCTCAGTGAAGTTTCATGTATCTGTAAGGAAATGGGATCCAATGATAAACTGCCACGTAATGGTTTTGTTTTACATTGGAAGTGATGTCACTTCATTTCGAGTTTACTGAGGTGGCGCTGTCCCGATATGCCATTTTGAAAGTTTGTGAAATAAACAAATGCAGAGAGGGGCGTAGCATCACATTTAATACAAAACAATGACCATGTTGATCAAACAAAAAAAAAAACTATGACCCGTGATATACATAAGAAAAGTTTTAATATAATAGTACTAATGTAATCATAGGCATTTATTATGTTTATGTATATGATTTTGTTTGTATATGTATAAGAGAGACTTTTCAAAACTTGGATGTGGATAAGTATTGTAAACCTGAGATAGCAGAAGAATCCAAATCAGTGAGTTAAGGCAATAAGGTTGGCCAAGCAAGAATGTAACACCCCATCATTTTGATACCAATTAAATTATTATACGTAAATTTTTAAAGGAAGCCTATAATTAAAATTGATTAAATTAATTTGGGTCTAAGATATAAAAAAGAAAATAAATACCATGGAATATGAAGCCCAAGTAAGGTGACATAAGTACATATATGGGCCTGGAAAATCCTAGTTTTTTACCCGTTAAGCTACACGTGCATATTCTTATAAGGTTTCCTTTTTGCTTCAGCCGCATCAAACTACTGAACTTTGCTTTTCTTCACTGTGGCTGTGAGTAGAGATTACATGTACAGTTTTTATGATTATATTAATAGAGAAAAGGCTCCTAGAATTGTTATTATATTTGATTAAGAATTGTATTATGGCCGTATGTCAGGAAGTCTTTGAATTGAACCAATAGAGTTTGTGGTTAATTTGCTTTCACACTAAGCCTCAATTGTGGTTTATTTGCTTTCACACTAAGCCTCAATTGTTGACCGGTTTATATGCATTCACACTAGTTCAACCGTGTAATAGATTTTGGGTCTTTGGAGTGATGATTACAATATTATAATAGCAATTGTTTATATAGCCGCAATGGAATAGTAGTTCTAAGTCCAACATTGAGGCTGAAAAACTATGAATACTGAATATATTCTAACTAATTGTCATGCTATTGCCATGCTACATCACGTATTGTCATGCTATTCACTACAAAGTATGGTCCAAGCTTTGATTGATTATGTAGTTTTTACTTTTGTTTAATATATATATATATATATATATAATATTAAGGTCAGTAGATGTCCAGCGGCATCAAGAGATCATTCTAGCACTAGATTAATGTTAAGTTGAATATATATAGTTATATATATAATGTTAGAGTCAATGGACATCCAGTGCATCAAGTAAATTGGATAGTTAAGCAACAACTTAAGGCAATACGTTACTTCCAATAGTAAATTGGATAGTTACGTGAATAAATGGAGAATTTTAGATATATCATTATTGTCTAGGATAAAACCGTTTAAGTGTGAAAATAAGTTTTGAAGTGGGAAATTGTGTATTGATGAACCTATTTTTGGTGTTGCTAAGTTCTAATTCTACTGAATTGTTGTGATTTAAGGGAGGTTGATTTCCTTTATTTTTGCCACTAAGAGGTAAGTGGTATTTACTAATTTTGGGGGATTTTCCCAAAAAGTGTTGGTTATTAAACTATTTTATATGAAAGAAATATGTTGATATTCTATATATAAATGAATATTTTACAAATGTTTGATGTGCACATTAACTATTCGTTTTATGAAAAACTTGTGGGACAACCTAAATTTATTTAAACTTGTATGTGTGAATATGTCTTTATATTTTGAGAAGTATGAATGGATTATTTTGTGAGCACATTGAATATGTTTTGAAAACCTATGGCAAGTCGTGATTAGAAGCTCAGTATGATATTTAGTCCTTAGTAAGGGACAATCATACTGCAGCTAGTCCTTAGTAAGGGACGGTCCTAGAAAAGGGGACAGTGCACATTTGATAGCTCCTTAACAAGGGAGTATACTATTGAGGATCCAAAAAGGAAGCTCCTTAGCAAGGGAGTGCACCTTTAGGTTCCAAATGAGCATTCCTTAAGAAAAAGGGATGGAAAGGAGGTTCTAGTCCTAAAAGGGGATAGCACAACCCTGTCAACGAGGCGTAAACGTTGACCATGAGAAAAGCCTAGGAAAGTGTTTATATGACGGTATATATTATGATGGCTCACAATATAAAGATATTATTTTCTTTTACATGAAATATTTGATGACAAAATATTGATGAGTTACAAGTTGTGAATTTGTTGAAAGAATTATTTATTTAAAAGGTTTGTTTTCACACCCCAATGTTAGTGAATTCCACTTATTGAGTTATCTCACCCCCCTTTATTTCCCATTACAGATACATTAGATGGATTACTAGAGTAGAGATTCTTGGGAGACAGAAGTTACGAACTATTTTTGTGGAATTGAGAATTTTATTATTATTTTAGGGCATTAAACATTGTATTGGAGAATTATCTTTGAGGATGTTTTGTATTTGGTGAATTAGAGCTCTGACTCTTGTGATCAAATTCAAGGTTGCTAGTTTCTTTTATTTAATATTTTTATGGATTATTCAGATTAAATAGGCTTTTATTGCTTATGATTTTGGGGCGTTACAAAGAAGGCTTTACAGCACGTAATTATTGAGAATGACTCAAAAGTTATGCATGAAGAAGCCTCTTGAGTCTTAAGTTCCTAGGTAAACAGCTTTTGGTGTGAATTTGATACGTTGCTAGAGAACATTAGGTGTGACTGGATGACAGGATTTTTGTACATAGATTAGATTTGGATTTAGGTGATTAAAATCCAAAAATATTGTTTGAATAATTTAAAAATGGTTATGGATTTGAATTTGATAAATTCATTTAGGATTTTAAACCTTAAAATTCTTGAATTTAAAATAACTTTTAAACCCATAGAATTTTAGAAATACATAAGACAATATTTCAATATTTATAGATTTGGAAGTAAGGCATTTAAAATTCATCATTTTAAAATACAAATCTAAATTAAAGTATCCAAACGCAGCCCAAAAGTATTATAGCAGAGAATTATATCAGTGCTCATTTTGTTAGGTAAACAGAAATTCTAATTGTGTAGCTCATGACCTATTGTTTGATGGGCCAAAATGAAGTATTTGATCAGTTTTGTTCCTTTTTTTGATTTCCCTCCCAGTTTGTTACAAGTGAACTGGTGCTAATAATTTTCTAAATTATGGGATAATTACACTTTACCCACCTGTGATTTGCCTCTAATTCGATGTGCCTACCCGTGGTTTCAATTTTGACACTTTACCCACCTGTGATTTCCTCCGTTAGTAATCCGTAACCCACCTCTGTTAAAAAAGAGGGGTAAATAAGTCTTCTTACACCCATTTTATGTCTTTCTCCTCCCAAAAAAAAAAAAAAAAAAGAAAAAAAAAAAAGAAGAGAAAAACAAGATTAAAATATGGTATTGGTTTCTCATCATTCACAAGCATGAAGAACATGCACAAACATGAAGAACATAAACCCAGAAAACTAATACAAATCAAATGAAGCAAAACCATGAGAGAAGAACAAACTAATACAAATCAAATGAAGCAAAACCATGAGAGAGAGAGTTCTTTGTCTTCTTCCTTATACTTATTTTTTGTGCCTGTACTAAGAAATTTATTAAAATCAAAGCGTAACACAATTTACAACATGAAGAACATAGACCCAGAAAAATCAAACTCAAATCAACCTCCACAAATATATATTTGCCTTGTTGTCTCTCTTTCACCACAATGGTTACTAATTTGTTCAAAGAAAAAAAAAATCAAATGGCCGACCACTCACACTTGTTCTTCTTCAACAATCTCTCTCCAAACCCCAAACCCAACCATAGCCAACCACTCACAACTCATCTCCGCCGCTCCAATACCACTTTAGATGGTGGTTCTCAAGCTTGAACCTCCCTCTCACCGGAATCTCTATCCTAACCCGATCTCAGCCTAAACACCTCCCTCTCTCTTCGATCTTTTGGAATCTAAAAGAATTGAAGCTTCCAAGCTCCTTCGCGGCAAACCCCAACCACCACCATCTCTCCACTTCTCTACCCGATCTTTCCGAACCTAACTCTCAAACTCACTCTTCGATCTACCATAGTGGTGTGGAGGCCCTGCACAATCAAACCTAGGCTCGATGTAGGAAATCGTTGACTAGTCTGGTGGCAGATCTAGTGATTTCGTGGGTTCTGGGTTATTGTTTGGCTTTGAAATTTTCACTTTACTTCTATTATACCTAGCAAATCAAGTAATTTTTATTCTACTGTTCACGATGTTGTGATTTTTTCTGGTGGGTTTGTTGTTTGGCTTTGAAACCTTCCTCTCTCATATCTCTATTCCCTTGGTCAAGCTTTGCCGATCCTCCCCTTAGCTGCTGCTAATGTATATACAGTGGTTTTGTGTGAGTGAGATATTGGATGTTGAAAATCAAAACTTTAGAAATTAAGTGCCGGAAATTGTTGATCCTATTTCTCTTGTGTTTTTAGTTGTATTTTGATAGATCTGTGTTTGTACTTTGATGGTATTGCTTGATTTAATTTGTATTAGTTTTCTAGGTGTATGTTCTTCATGTTAGTGAGTGAGTTTTGGGAATGAGAGTGTTTTGATCCGTTTGGGGTTTTGTTTTTTACATATTTTGTGTTAGAGTAACGACTGAGGGAGAGGTGGGTTACAGATTACTAACGGAGGAAATCACAGATAGGTAAAGTGTCAAAATTGAAACCACGGGTAGGCACATCGAATTAAAGGCAAACAATAGGTGGGTAAAGTGTAATTATTCCCTAAATTATTCAATGTGTGTTGGCATGAGGTTTGCAAAACTCAAACAGGGAGCAGCCACACAAGATTTAAGATTTTAACAACAAAGGGTGGAAAACCCAGAATCAAAAATTTATATATGTTTACTGTGCCTTTCAAGTTTTTCAAGTTTCTGATTAGCAGTGCTTTGCTCCTATCTTTGTATTTCTGCAATGTAAAGTTTCTGTCTGCAGGAAAACCTGTTATCAAATGAATGTATTTTTTAACAAAGGCACATCAAGAGTAATGTAACTCAGCGAGTAATGTGACTCAGTGATATTTTCCATCACTATTGTTGATTGTAAACCATTAAAAAAATGCACTACGAAATAAGAATGGGTGATAAGAAATAAGTATGATTTGTAGTGTTAACTACTTAATACAATATATAGCTTAAACATTTTTTGGTTTCTGGTATGCACTCTTGTTAGGGGTGTAAATTGTAGTAACAAAGTTGAACATATTCACCACCAACCTTGCAAGTAACACCTAATTTTAGCCGCTACAAACATAAAATGTTGACATCACTAATTAATCTATAGTCTTCTATGCCTCTATGAAACATAAATTTTTGAGAAATGATATATTCACAACATTTTCATAATATTTTTACAATAAATCCTAAGTGATAGATTGTTACTGGTAGTTATTGTTGGGGCAAAAAAGTAATCTTAGTGTTAGATTCAAATTTGAACCAATAAGTGAAAATGTTGTGGGCGTAGTATCTCTCTAAAATTTTATTTAACCCAAAAAAAAAAAAAAAAACTTATATTCAGAATCTCAGGGGTATAGGGGGGAAGCAGATTAAAAAAAGAAAACCAGATCCAATCGCAACTGCATTCAGGTCAAACAATTGCTAATTGGCCTAAAAGTATGGTATACATATATGTAAAAGGCACTCCAACACAGCCACTTAATAATAATATGTTGATTTTCCAATACACAATACAATACAACTTAAAAACTCTTTTTTTGGGGGGGGCGGTGGGGGTGGGGGTGGGGGTGGGGGTGGAGGAAGGGGAGATAAAAACACAACTTAAAACTTGTCACGCCTTCAAATAATCCAGGCACGAAAGCAGAAACAAATTTAGTTTCAACACCATTTGAGTTCCATCACTGGTTTGGTAACTTCATGAGAGCTCACCATATCCCGCTCTGGCATTTCTGAAGAATTCAAAAAAAAAAAAAAAATTGACTTTAAGCAACTGAACCATCTCATTATGCAGAGTTTTACGCAATAGTCTCCTCTGGCAAAATACGAAATAGCATCAACCAAATAAACAGCAAAAAATTGATCCAATATTACCAATAAACAATACCAAAGCCAACTCTCATCATAATACATGGTAAACCAGACAATGAAACATTCATATGAAAATAATTAGATTAAACATGCTGTAGCCTGTGTGTAAATTTCCATGTAACTTATTCCATGTAATTTTTAATGTCAAAAGGTATTTTCTTCAGTGTTAATTGCCCAATACTAATAATTCCAAATCCAAAAGAAGCTCATCATTAATCAACCTTTGGATCCATTGGACCTTCGAACTACTTTACAGCCAAACATACAGCAATTATTTTTACAAAAAAAAGCCGCCCAGGCATGTAGCCTTTGCCTATAAATGATGGCAGCACATAAAACATCTTTAAAAAAAATGCCACACAAAGTGAACGTAGCAGTGAAGGCTGAAGAGGTGGCATGGTGATGTCTGAGAAAAATGCAAGTATTGGTGGCTATGGTAGCAAACACATTATTGGTAGCCACTTAATACTTAGATTCACCAGTCTAAATTTAAACCAAAGAAAATATGCATAAAATATTAGGCCAATATCTGCACTCCAATTTTTCTCCCCTATATGAGGACCAAAACGTTTTTATTTCATTCCATCTTTTCGGATTTTATTTTGTTTTATAATTCAAAAATATAATAAAGTTTGATTCCCAACCAATCTCAGCATTCTTAGATAAAATTTCAAGAACCTACAATTACATCACATAAATCCTTGAAAATATTTATTTATAAACAATACATTGTATAACAAGTACTAACTTTCCATGAGAATTATATTGGTCATGACTAACATGCTTTGCACAACACGTAGAAAATTTAATTTTAAAGGAGAACACTGACTTAAACCGTGCCCTTTTATGCCTATATCTGCACTCCAATTTTTCTCCCCTATATGAGGACCAAAACGTTTTTATTTCATTCCATCTTTTCAGATTTTATTTTGTTTTATAATTCGAAAATATAATAAAGTTTGATTCCCAACCAATCTCAGCATTCTTAGATAAAATTTCAAGAACCTACAATTACATCACATAAATCCTTGAAAATATTTATTTATAAACAATACATTGGATAACAAGTACTAACTTTCCATGAGAATTATATTGGTCATGACTAATATGCTTTGCACAACACGTAGAAAATTTAATTTTAGAGGAGAACACTGACTTAAACCGTGCCCTTGTATGCTTTCCCCAGTTTCAAGATTCCAGAAGAAGTGTGCAGGAAGCTAGACTCTGTTATGAATCCCGTTTTGTGAGTACATGATATGGGGCAAGGAAACTCCATATGATAGGCTGGGATACACTGTGTCTACACAGATTGCACCAATGTGCAAGAATTTGTTTGACAAGTTTAGCAAGGATAATGATGATAGTGCCACAACCAAGAGCTGCTCTAACAGGAAACCAAAGATACCATGGATTGGCAAGTCATACTACTAGTTGAAGGAATTGGGAAGCAAGGAGACAAATGGGGTGCGGGAGGCTTTGTAATGAAATCAAGACAAGTTCAAAGACATTTTGAAAGTAATGATCTTATGTAAATCTATATAGAAACCATGTAAGATCCCCCCCCCCCCCACCTCTCTCTCTCTGCTTATGTAAAAATTTATCAGAGGAGAAAAGAACACCAAAATTATAAAAGCACAAAGGCTAGTTAGGCCAATTCAAGCTCTTTGTTAGCAAACAAGAAATCATGCCTTTATCTTGCAATCCAAAAGACCCAATTTTTAAACCAAAGTTTCAGCAGCAAATTGACAGCAATAGCAGAGGTACATATATCTCATACAACCATTTCATAGCATATTGCAAAAATTGTAAAAGAAACTCAAAAAAGTACCATGTTTAATACCTTTCCAAAATAAACTCTAATAATCCTCATCATGACGGCGTTTCCTGCTCTTCGTCTCAGATCGCTTCTTGCCCCTACCAACCCATGAATCATCTGAGCCACTTGCATCAGAATCAGATGGTGAGGAGGGCCTTCTGCTCTTGCGAGTTCGCTCTCTGCGAGAATCATCAGATGCATCAGAATCAGTATCGTCAGAGTGTCGGTGGCTTCTCCTCCTCCTCTTCTCCTTCCTACTCTTCCTATGCCGCCGCTCACGCTCATAATCATCATCTGATGACTCATCCCTCTTTCTCCGCCTCTCCTTTCTCTTCTTCTTGCCTCCATCTGAGTCATCCGATTCACTACTTCCTCTCTTCCCACTCCTCTTCTTAGACCTCCCTCTCTTCTTCCTATCCCTAGAATCTCTATGCCCATCTTTATCCGAATCCTTCTTTCTCAACGACCTCCCCTTAGTGCCAAGTTTTTTTCCACTTCTTTCAGCAATAATCCTCTCAATCTCTGAATCTGCATCAGAATCTGAATCCTCGCTGTCATCCTCTTCATCACTCTCCTCTGAGCTCCCAACTGCATTTTTTCTACTTTTCCCATTCAACTTACCTACATTCCCCTTCAACTTATCCAACTCAGCCAAAGCTGCAGCCTCAATTGCCTCTGGGTCTTTATCCTTATCATCCTTCACACTCAAAAAGTTCCTGCACTGAAATGTGAGGTGTCCAACACGACCACACTTCTTGCATGCCCCACGAGCCTCATTGGCATTGGACCCAGTTATACGGGCAAGTGCAAGGAGGCCTTGGAAACTTGCATACGCATTCTCAGCATCTGGTTCAGAGTTTGCCGACGCATTTGGCTTTGCAGAGTTCTTGCCATCTTCCTTGTTGGGCGCATACGGGTCATACCCAATCGCACTCTGCCAGATCCCATGGGTTTGGAGGGCTGCACTACTGTGAACTCTATTGTTCGCAGGCATGCGAACCCTCCCCGCTGTAGCCGGCATCTTGAAATCCCGATATCAAGCTCTGCAACAAACAAAATTTTAGTAACACTTTCCAAACCTTCAATTCGATAACCCACAACATAAAAAGGTAAACAACATGAACAAATGTAAACCACCCAAATATTCAACATGCTTCTGTAAGTGCCATATAGTTGCTTATTTCTTTACTTCTGAGATATTTACCTTGAGAATTAATATAATCTCATATCTACAACTAATTTGCAGCTAATATTATCATACCACCTCAATTTTGTATACCATTAGTTGATCTGTCTGTCATGTCTAGCATTGAATGCGTTATGGTACTTTACCCAATATCTCATAGAAACTTCAATGGTGATTATCTTAACAAACCCATATGTAATAACAAACCCATACGCACTCAGAATCCATTAATATGGTATTTCTATCCAAACAAACAAACAAACAAATATATATATATATATATATCAAAGATTAAATTTTTATTTATAAAAAAAGTAAATTTAATGTCTATAACAGATTGGAGACCCAAGTTCTAAAAGATTTAACTAAAATCACTTCTTCAATTACAAACAAAAAATCACGGGTTTCAATTCAAGAAAATCAAGTTAATTTCACAATTTGAAGCCAAAATCTAAATCCAAATCAAACCCATCACTAATTCAACCTCCAAACCCCAAAATCAATTCGAATCCTAGACTTTTTACGAATAGAAAGGTTCGGAATTCAAAATTCTAGGGTTTGGAGCAAAACCCTAAATTTATGAACAAAAAAATTGAAAAATCAAAAATCAAATTCGTGAGGGAAAATAGTTACCAGATACGAGTTGAAGCGAAACCTGTGGAAGAGCAGAGCAAGACCGAGACGCAAAGCCAATGAATGAAGAAAGCAATTACAGAGAGAGAAGAGAGAGAGAGAGAGAATTTAAATTTGGGGATTTTGGTTTCTTTTACAGGAGAACAAAGTCAGTTTGCTCAAATAAACAAAAGAGGGACACGAAGCATTTAATATATATATAAAAAAAAAAAACAGTGTCTTTATTATCTTTCTATTTTAGTAATGTTTGTGCACAAAATTTTTGAAAATATATTTTATGCATTACTAATTTTAGTAACAATTTGTCATTTAATTTAATTTTTTTGTAAAATTATTGTAAATGAAGCATTACTATTTTTTTTTTTTTTTTTACTCTTTTACTCTTCAAATGTACCCATTAGTTCTCATTTTTGTTGGGTGAATAGAAAGAATAATACAACATCCATAACATTTTAGTAATTTTTAACGACAAATCTTATGTGACAAGTCATTACTGATTGTAATCTGAGTTCATTGTCGAAATTATTTTTTTTTCTGTCAATAACAACTTATTACCTAAAATTTATTATAAAATTATTGTGAAAATATTGTAAACCTAACATTTCTTAAATAGAAATGCAAATTAGTAATTGTGTACCTCATGACCTGTTGTGTTGATGTGCCAAAATAGACTACAATTGTTTGACGTGCCAAAATAGACGACAATTGCATTGGTTAGTTTGTTTTGGATAAAGTTTTTTCTATCCGAAGGGGACATCAACAAAAACAAAAAAAACAAAAAAAAACACTAGTGATAGAAATTGAAGGGTTTTTCCAAACTTATACGTAAAAACCAACCAAGTAGGTGGGTTTTGCGTATATATCTTATGCCTTGTTAAAAAATGGGCTTTAATAAAATATTTAAATTCTTTTTCTAATAAATTATTTACAATTCAAAGAATATGCTTAAGTTATATTTCAATTTTTTTGAAAACTAATTTTTAAAATAACAAAATCAATGAAACTAACAAAATTTAAAATAAGGTTAATAAAATAATTTTATGTTTGTAGTGAGTCAAATTAGGTCCGATGGGTTTAAAAGACTATCAACCCAAACTCAACTCAACTCATGAAAACTAATCCGAGAGATTAGCTTGGATTGGGTTTGATTAATTTCATCATGTTGGTGAGTTTGATGCATATCCTAGTTACTCCATCTCAACTCCTCATGTTTCATCACCTATGGATGAATACACAACAAAGCCTTAGCCCCAACATTTTTTAGGTTAACTACAGATTCTCAACAAATACACACACATATTTATATTTCACTATAATATTATGTTCAAAGTTATACTTTTTCTTAGTTTCTTAATTAATATATCATTTTTTCACAATTTCTACTAGTATTATTTTTTATCTTCCTCTATCTTTTTTTTCATATTCTCAACTTTTTTTTAATGAGAGTTTCAACCTATAACGTTTGCTTCTAATAATAACTCTTTATCATCAGACCAAGATACCAATCAGTTTTTGGCGTAGGCGGAGATCAAACCCTAAATCTCTTATTCAACCATTAAAGACTTTACCAATTGAGCTAATTGGAACTTATTTTATATTCTCAACTTGAATCAACTTACTTTTTATGATTGGTGCATTACTAAAATTAAAATGTACCTTTAACACATGCAAACTTGATACAAATAATTACCAATGCTTTACTATTCATAGTGGTGCTAGACAAATTTCAATATCCCAATGATAATATTTTTTGTTTCAATACAAATTCATTAATCCTTCACCTATCACAGTGTAGCAAAATCCTATCACATCTCTTGAATTAGCTAGGGTAAGAATCTCTTCTCATACACAACGTTCTCGTCATACATAAATCGATGGATCCCAAATTGAAACACATATAAAAAGAATTACAAAATACATGTTATCACATAGCCCTGAAGGAATATTGTTTATAGCATCATTCAGATAAATAAGTAAAAGTCATTGACAACATATTCACAAAATAAGTTCTTACCCCCACATTATATGGAATAAATATTCAACATCATCAACCAAAACCTGTAATTTTTTTTTTTTTTTTTTTGGGTGTGGATTTTTTGGGATGTGAGAAGCATCAACCAAAATCATGTCTCCAAGCAGGACCACCTAGTGGCCAATCATCCATGCCATTAGGATTTGGACTACAGCTCGAGGCCCGCCTAGAATTTAATCGGGCCCCATTGCTCTTTGGGCTTGGGCTCCTTGGGGCATGAAAGGTTGTTCCTCCACCTGAACTTGAGGAATCACAACCTGACTCAACAGCCAAGCCTCTCCTTGTTGATGGGTTCCATTGAGGCCCATATGGCCCACGCTGTTTGACTGTGCCTTGACCCTTCACCTTGGCCTTTGCTGACTGAGTTGGGGCCATGTAGCTAGGTCCATCATTTGAGCCCATTTGTCTTTGCTTAGTTGGGTATGGGCTTGATTCGATTGAGTCCCGATTTACTAGGCCCATGTTGATGTTACTCAAGCCCGCGTGCGCAATGATATCCATTTCTACTGTTTTCTCGGACATTTCATCGGTGTTGGTGGTGGTGGTAGGAAGTGTCATATAAGAGTTTTCTTTCTGGCCCATTTGACGGGCTTGATGTGGTTGTGACGACATCCAACGCTCAAGCCAATTCCATCCCCATTGGGCCTTTTCGCGCTCATCAACATGTGGCCCAATTTCATTATTGTTGAGATCTGGTTGAAAGTGTTGCTGCTCTTGCTATTGCATTGAAAAAAGTATAGTTAGGACAATGTCATTGGAACTTAATAGGAACATGTTTTAGTTAGGTACACATCTTGTTTTTCATTAGACAAAATGATAATCAAAAGCTATTCAAATAAGCAAGAGATGTAATAGTGTCTCACACTAACCTGGTAGCTAAAAGCATAAGCAAGAGCTCTCTCCCTTTTCATCACAGCATCATGTCTCCTTGAAGCATTTTCCTTGATTCTCTCAGAACTCTGATGCCTATTATCCCAAGCTCCAATATCATTGCTTTTAAGAGGGCTCTTGGGCTTTTGATCGACCTCTTCTACTTTCTTTTGAAGCTTATCATGAGTCAATTGGAGTCGGCGTGCTCGTACTCTTGCTTGTACCCGTACTAATGCTTGCATGCAACGCATTGTCATTTGTGCTTGCTTGCGTACATTATGACCCCTCACTAGTGCTTGCAGCCTCACTAATCCCTTCAAAGCTCGCAGAGCCCTTCTAGCCTACACAATAAAGCACACAATAGTTAGTAAAATAGTAAAATTTTGGCAAAGTTTTCAATGATAGCATAGCATATTGCAATATTGTGATGACAATGATGTACCAAAGAAAAAGTGGTGCATTCAAACACACTGTATAACACCCCTTAGCATTGATTATGACCACTAGACTTGGTGCAATCAGGCTCCACAGAGTCAATATCTAGTTCAGTATTAATTGGAATGTGGACCTAAATAAGATGCCTGGTAGACCTGAGTTGGGACCTGCAAGAAGTTGAGCAATGGGCCAAACAATGAATGTCCTCTACTTTTCATTCATCACCTTCAATAAAAGCCATTGCTCATTGCCTGTCGTTCATTTCTGAACAATCTTTGTACTACAACTGCAAACTTTTTTTTTTTTAATGAAAAGTACTATGACTGCAAATATTTCAATTGTATGCCTATAATTTATAGTCCTTTTTTTGGGTAGAAATAATTTATAGTCCTTATTGTATGCCTAATAAATTATAATCCTTACCTGTCCAATAGGCAATGGCTATTGGGGCTTTCTTAAGTTTAAATAAATTGGTTTATATGACTTAGAAAACCCATATCAACCATATAAGTTGACTTGGGTAAATTGTAGTTTCCGTCCTCAAATTTGGGGCATGCATGATTCTGGTCCAAATTTCAAAAGTATAATAATTTAGTCTTCCTGTCAATTTTCCATCCAAAATTTACTAACATGCCTAACAGTAAGTTGATTTGGATGCATACAAATTTTGATAGAAAGTTGACGCCATGACTAAATTGTTACACTCTTGAAAGTTGAGTGATTAAAATCACCCATGTTCCAAATTCAAGAAACAAACATGCAATTTAGGCTTGACTTTTATAAGGCTTCATCTTGAAACATAAGAAGCAGAAAGTTCAAATCACTCTCAGTATGTGAGAGCAAAAGAAAATCTTACCAGGTAACCCCTATAGTATGCTTGAATGAGGGTTGCAGCCCTTTCTTCCTTAGAGTGGCGTCCATAACCAGCCAATCGAACAACTTTGGCAGCGGCTTGAGCAGCTGCAACAGCAGCTTCCGCGGCTGCAGCAGTTGCCACTGCAACAGCAATCGCATGGTTTCTATCTTGATTCACAGGACTTGATGCAGTGCTCTCATCATTTGTGATGTCCGCTGAACTTTCTGTGGGGAAATGTTCAAATGACACAACCTCTGGAGCATCATATTGCCATTTCTCCCCATTGTCCTTCTGCAAAATTATGTAATTGCTTAGCATTAACACCTAGAAATAATACTTGTACACTGACTTGTGAAGAGATAGCAAGTAGCAATTATCATTCATCTTAAAGTGATTTGAGATTAGTTTGCAATGTCCACTAATGACCATACAAATATAGTGTCAAAATAAATTAGTATGTACTGATATATCAAAATTAATAGATGAATTGTTACTAATTTGCAATGTCACTCCCAGTTAGCTCACTAATTTATTGATTGTAACAGTGATTTTTGAATGGATTACAAATTTAGCTTGAATTAAGATGTTAATTGTAAAAAATTTATGGTTTTGGATGAATATTGTAAATCATTCATAATTTAGATGGACAATTATAATTAACCTAAGTTTTCAATCTTATTCAAGATGTAGTAATACATTTTGATAAGAAGAGAAGCTAGGGATCCAAACACTCTCAAGTCTCACTTGTGATACTCTTCTCCCTAAAAGCTTAACCAAAAAGAAAAAGAGACAAGAATCAATTGGGTGTTTGGCAACATAGGGATCTAAGGTAGCAAGCACATGTTGATGAAGATGGATGATGTGACAGCATAGGTGGCATGATAATTATAGGTCATAAGCCTTGTAACATTATTTGGTTATGCTGTTCGGGACTTAGGGGACCATATGCACCTATATCATGTCACTCCCCAAGCCAAAAATAATAGAACCATAGAACTGATCACCATAAGAATGGTCACGATGATTAGATTAGGCAAAATTCACATATCAACAAAAGAATTAAAGAGAAAACTAATTGTTATTCAAATGTGAATTTTTATATTGTTTAATGGTCAAATCTATTTATAAATCAAACCAAACCCATTGGATAGTTTAGTTGCTTTCATGTCTCTCTCACATTAATGTTTCTTAATAAGAAAGCATTGTTTGTTTTGATTTGATCTAGTCATTGTATTTCTTTGTTGCAAATCAATAGAGAAGAAAAATTCAGACATGTTGTTATCATGGAGTAATCAATTCATTTATTCATTAGGAAACCCAGTACGCATCAACAAATTCAAATTATAATAAAATTTAAAATTTTATAAAAGCATAATTATCACTTATTTAATTGCCTTAAATCCTTGATTAGTCTCATTTATATAGCTGTTACCTAGCTAGTGTAAATGCTAGGCAATTGCTGTCAATTAAGTATGCATCATATCACCATGTAAGGTTAAAAATGAATGATTGTGATACCATCATTTTTGGATCATGTGTATGAAGTATTAACTTTAATTTAGGTGTACCGTAAAAATCAAACTTAATAAGAAAAAGAAAAATTGGAAAAAGTAAACAATAAAAATCACTAAAAAGGACCACTCAAATAATTGTCAATGACTTAAAATTACCTTTTTGTCCTGCAAATCCTTAGGAGATGGTTTGAAAACTTTCTTCACTGATGAGAACCAGCTGCTTCCTTTCTTTCCCATCTCCGGCCAAAAGATTGGTTTCTTATCACAGTCATATATTAACAAAATAAGCCATATCTGAAAGTGGAATTTACACAGTTCATTCAGCCATCCAAGAAAACAAGAAAAGAACATCATGAACATAGGCTACCCAAAAGCAAAATCCAATAGTATATGAAAACACAGAATTAGGCCCATGTACAAAATCCTAGAGATCTAAAACAAAGAAATAAAAATAACACACATATATGTAACCCATGATGAAAAGATATCATCTTTACAATCTTAGCCATATAAATAAATCAAAATGTACAAACTTTAACTGTATGGTCATCTTTAACCTCAAGTACAGCAAGTTAAGGTTGTGATTACACACACAAACACTGAAACACCCACATGCATATATATATATATATATATATGTAAAAATATATGCATGAATGAATGGATCAAGACCCATGAAATGGTAACCAAACCTGAGTTTACAATGGGAATTTGGATGATCACTTGGGTTGAGCTTAATTTCCCATCTTCTTCTTTTCATTTTACATGCATCTCAAACAAAAAACTCTTTGGTTATGAAAGCTTCTTCAATTCTTAGCTAGCAACAAAATAGAGCTGAGACTGAGATATAGAGACAGAGAGAGAGAGTGAAGAACAAGGTGTGTGAAACTTTATAGTATTAACTGCAAGCCCGCGAGTTTGCCGTTGGTATTTATCAAATTCACGGGGGTGCTACCTCGTAATACTTAATACGGTTGGCTCTCGGTCCAATACATTTATGACACGTCACCTATACCCTTTCTTCTTTAAGAAAATAATTTACAGGCTTTCTTTTCGGTTGGGCTGTAAATTCTATACATCTCCACCTCGTCCTCTCTACTTATGTGGAAAAATTGAACTTTTTCTTTTCCTTTTTTTTGGTTTAAAGCTACAAAAATTTTCACAATTTTTTGCCACAATTTTAACTTTACCTAAAATAAAATGACGGGTTCATGTATAAATAATGGCTAACCACTCATAGTCTATCATGTCAGAATTTTGATAAAAAGTTGTGATATAATTTGTGATCTTAAAAACTACTTTTTATTTTATTAAGACATAATTAATTATAATTTGAGCCACTTTTTCAAGGGGGTTTGAAAATGGTTTTTGTCACCAGGGGAATTAATGGGCCGTTGGATTAGTCAAGATTTAATTACAAATTGAATGCTGAGGAAAATATTAGAATAAACTTTTGAATCTTTAGGAGTAATGTTTATGATTATAAAGTTAATTAGTGGCTATTAGTTAATAATGAGGTGTAAGGTTTGAAATTTGAATGCTTATTCTCTATAATAACTCTATTAGTTATGTAACATAATAACATAATTAAAGTGTTCTTTCACGAAGGTGTGACTTGCCCCACCAAAAAGATGAGAGTGTATATGACCAAAGAAGTGTAAGCATGAACAATCACAAGAATGACATGTTGATGGTCCCATGCCTTATATACTTGTCAAAATTATAAGCAATTGTTAAATTCAAAATTTCTACTAGTTTTAAATATAAAATATGATTTTTTTTATTTTTTATTATTGGTTGTCCCTTTAGTTTCCCAAATCCCGTTTATTTTTAATCTTAAATAAAAATCCCACTCTAGCTTAATCTAAGTATAAATGTGTGAAGTTCTTTTTTGGAGACTTGAACTTCATCCATTGCCTCCCATCCCATAAGAACTTGTATTTATAGAGTAACTATCACGCTAAGGATACTTAGTGATTCAAAATCTCATTTACAACTACAAACTAATATGAGAGAAGCATTATGAAATTTGAAAAATAAATACTAAGCTTCAATGCAATAAATTCGAATAAGAAATTTACTCACAATTTCTTTATTTTTGGTTATAAAAAATGGTGAAATTGTATATTAAGCTTCACATTTTCTATTTTTAATTTGATAGTTTGGAGATGTGCGATTTGAACCCTAAATATCTATACTAGAAATCTCATATAAGGCGCCAACCAGTTGAGCTTAGCATTAAAATGAATGATAGATTTGAATTTAAGCTTCACATTTTGTTAAGTCCATTTTTTTCATTAATGAGTGTAGTTTTAATGAGAGTGAATTGCTTATCAAAAATTTATTAATAACAAGATTATAGTTTAGGTATTTCTTCATCTAATCATCTCTATCTCATTCCACCCTCCTAACATGAAGTATAATTTAATTAACTAATGTTTTAGTGAAGAGAATTAATGTTGCTTCACGTGTTTGCTTTACAAAACAAATTCAAAAGTGTGCATGTTGGCCCGTCTTTTTGTGTCTTCCACTGGTCCCACATTTTGATCAGCCTCACCATCAAAGCAGTAATTATCACCTTATGGTTGCACCTTACCTACTTAATGCAAAATTACACTTGTATCACTACCTTTTCTTATTATTATTATTATTATATATTTTTCATAAAAGAAAAAAAAAGAAAAAAGAAAAAAACATTGTATGACAAAAGAGAGCTTTGCAATAAGAATTCCTTTGTTTACTGAATAAGGCAATGGTGATAGCATTTTCATTATCTTGTTCAAATATACTAGC
Source organism: Quercus lobata (assembly GCF_001633185.2). Classification (NCBI taxonomy): domain Eukaryota; kingdom Viridiplantae; phylum Streptophyta; class Magnoliopsida; order Fagales; family Fagaceae; genus Quercus; species Quercus lobata. Next base: position 8,745,776 of record NC_044912.1, read on the forward strand.
ACAAAATAAATGTGAATGATATTAAACATAAATTGAATCCTAAAAATACTTGTATTTTACTATGTGGTCTGCTTAAACTTAACAATAATATTAAACATAACATTAAAGGGGCGTTTGGTTCACTGCGATGTGCCCTTAATGTAATGGATATTATGATAATGTGACATTAAAGTTTTTGGTTTTTTTTTTTTTTTTTTTAACATTACTATAATTTAAAATTTCAAAATATATCACATCATCTTAATCTCATTACCTTTCTAAATAATGTAATATTGTATTATTGTATTGAGATTATATTAATGTAAGATTATAATAACCAAATATTATGGCGTAATGTAACATCACAGTGAACCAAATACACCCTAAGGGTCTTGTAGCTGAATTGACACATTCTCATGCACAAAGTGTTTGAAATTTAGGAGGAAAAGAGTTCGAATCACAGGGTTATCAACGTATTATACTTATCTATAAAAACAAATATTAAACATAATCAAAGAATTCAAGGCTGAAAAAATCAATGACACGTGAAAAGCTATTTTCAATGCAAGTTGGAGCCTTTTCCATTCATGGTTTTGCCTTTTTCCTTTTGGCGTTTGGTATTTGAGCTTATGTTCAAGTTGGGGGAAATTTGTTTCTCAATTTTTTTTTTTTTTTTAGTTGGGGGATATTTCATAGTTGTAAAAATAAATGTTATGAAGACAAAATTTCTTACAATCTTTTTATTACAGTTGATATTGCAAGTTATAATTTATATACATATATGTCATTTTTACACGTAAATCTATTACTGGTACCATTTTTATTAGCACTTTTACAACATACTATCTCCATGGAGACTTGAGACTCGTCAATTATGAAAAAAAATTGTGAAGAATTTGTTTCCGAACTTATTGATTTGTAGTCAAAAGCCTTATAACCCAACTGACATTTCTGGTGTTTCCAGCCCTCCAGCGTTTAAATCATCCCTCCCAGTTATAATAATTGAATTATTTTTTAAAAAATTATTAATTTGTAAATGCAAATTTGCGTTGTTCTTGGGACTCTTGTCTGTTTCTATATAGGAGCCTGTTTGGTGGCAATGGGAAATACCTGCATGTCATTACTCATTGTCTATTCCATGCTCAAATCATCAAAACCTGTCACCACCCATTTTACACAGCATAAACATCTCACATGCTAGAGAGACCTATAGATTATAGAGTAAAGACAAACATCTCAGATTCTCACCTTTTTTTCTTCATGGTTATTGACTTCATTGTCATTCTATTTTCAATTTTCTTTAGTTTAGAGGATAAGCCTATTTTAATTAAAGAACTCAAATTGAATACTGTTCCGTTACCTCCCATCAAATTAATAAATACATTGCTTGCTTGATGAGCTGTGAAGCTCTTTATTTCACCCACATTTTGCAGACCCAATTACCCTCTACATACGGTTGAGCATTAAAAAAAGAAAGAAAACAAGAGGTTTAGCTAAGGTAGACTATGTCTATTGCTTGCATTTAAAGGGAAACTGAAGCAAGATAAAAGAAAGCATTAGGAAGGAGCGGAGTCTTAGTTGTGTGCCTCCTTTTGATGGGTTTAATTTGGTTTGGTGAAATGCCCCTTTCAAAGTATTTATGTTATTGTGTTACGGCTTTTGTTTTATTGGATAGGTATGGTGTATTCGTGTTAGAGGCTTTATTGTAAGCCCTACGCATATACACACATTTATAGGGGCAGTGGCAGAGCCAAGATTTGACTTAAGGAGAGGTAAAAATTACATTTAACATCACATTTATGCACATGCAAGCGAACACACACACACACACACACATATATATAGTATTTGAGATGAATTTGCAAAATAATCATTCATGTGTATATTAAGCAATATTTGAATGCAATAAAATTCAAAATAAAACAACATATTCATTATATTATTTATCTATTAGGGGTTTATTTACATAAAAAAAATCATTTTGAATTGTAATTATAAAAAATGGTATATTAGGAGGGTTTTGTTTTTGGTTTAAAAAACCATCCTATTTATTAACCATTTATTTATATAATTTTTAAATGCATTTATTGTATTATATAATATAATAGAAGAAATATTAATAGATTTTTTAGGTGGGGTTGACCCCCCTAGCTCCGCCCGTGGCCGGGGGGGGGGGGTGTTCCTTATTCTGTACGAATATTAACGAAAATCTTTGTGAAATTGGTTATTCCTATGGGTTCAACGGTGACACTCTAACGACAAAGTTAAGTTAGTTAGGTTTAGCTCAACAAATTAACGACAGTTGTGGGAGGTGGAATCCTTTGAAGTGGAAATGTAATGGCCCTCAAAAAGTCAGTCAGTTTTAATCTGCATAATTACTAACAAAGGTTTAATTTAATAGAGTAAAAGAACTATTGTTTGGGTCTCAAAAATCATACCTCTCTACGATATTGGGAAGGCTATTTAAAGGTGTTGATTGTTCCATTTTCCCTGCTCAAACATATCCCACCAATCTTGTTTTGAGTTGATATTACAACTATCACTCTGACATACCAAAATCTGTAGGGTACAACTAGGCAACTAGATTACCAGATAAATGAACATCTTGCATCACAGTAAATACGATGTAAGGTAGTTGTGACGTAATAAATGCAGAAATGATTGCATCTGAGCTAAGCTCATCGGCATGATGTTGGAGATCCATGAAGTTGTCATTTTATGCTTTTCTAGTTCGGTTTTCTATTGTTTTGCCTTGGTTTTGGTTTAACACCAAAACCCCACCCCCCCCAAAAAAAAGGTTTATCATTGATAAAGCTATCAATCATTGCTTAAGAGTACCAAAATTTGGTTCATATTACTCAATTGATTTATGGAAAAAGTCTGGCTCCAAATCTATTTGCAGTTATATTTTTCCAATCCATTATATAATGTTTGAAAAGATTGTTTATGCGTGGTTATAGTCATATGACTTTTTTCAATGAATCATGATAAGCTAGAAAAAAAAAAAAGGTTCAAAATTAATTTGGAGTCAAAATTTTGTCATTGATTTATTCAGGAAATAAATTAGTTTATTGTTGAATATAGATACATACATGTCACTTTGAATTTGTGATCACGGAAGAATTTGCTAGGACAACAATGATGATGATACTATTAAATTATTAATTTGACTTTCCCTTTAGCAAAATAATAATAATAATAATAATAAGTACTCTTGTGAAGGGCTAAAAAAATCTCCCTTCTTTTGTTGTTGTTTTTTTTCCTTTTGTTTTTAAATGTATTGATAGAAAAGCTATGAATTGTTAAATGACCGGAATGCCTTATAAAGACAAGGACATAGTCACTTTAACCTTAGCTATTACAAATGTGGATCATAAGCAACACATGTGACCACCCCATCTATCTATGATCTAACCTCTATTATTAGCAAAGAAAGGAATAGAGATTATGATTTTTGGGTCAATCAAGCTACCTAAAATGAGAGATCTCAACCACTTATAATTGTAATCATGAGACATAAACATTCCTTTACATTTTGTTCAGGTTTGGTACAACCAATCTAATATGCCACTGCTTTTTTTTTTTTTAATACTAATAATAATTTTATTGTTATTATAATTTCCTCAGATTAAATTACTAGGATAATTTGATGTATGATAGAATATAAAGTTTAGTTTTTGTTGTTTATTATTATTATTATTTTTTTAGAAACTTCTAAAATTGACCTTTATTTCCTTGTTTAAAAGCGTCTTCGTAAAAATTGGATTGTTGACGAAAATTGTTAACCAAAGTTTAACAATAATTGTTAATTTATGTTTAACGAACGTTGTCATCTTATGTTTTAACAAACGTCGTCAAATTATGTTTAACAAATATTGTCAAATTAGTCAAATTCATCAAACATAATTTCACCCATAGGCCTTTTAGCATATGGGTTTTATTGATGTGAGTTGTACCCATTCAAGATAATGTATCTCTTAATTACAATCCCTTGTTTCAAGGGAAGACCTTTTGATTCCAATCATATCATCTTTATTTATTTGTGTGTTCAAGAGGACATACGTCTTTATTTATTTGTGGCTGCACCTAATAATTTATTTAGGTTGCCTACGTACCTTTGGCGGGGATCAAGCCACTTCGTAGTTCTTAATTTGAGGTTTTAGCTTCAAAGTTTCAAATATGGTTTTGTTCCCATTTTAAATGATGGATCTTTAAGTCAATACTTTGGCTTTTAATTAAGTATTGGGTGAGATAATTGGTTTTAATCTCAAGGATAAGTCGATGACCATATTTTTATGGAAATTGATTCAAGGATAATATTTTGATTGAAGTTTCCAAATTTAATTAATGGAAAGAATGTTCCTTTGAAGCAATAATTATTTTTATGAACATTGAGAATTAGAAAATTTCCTTTAAGAATTACTAACTTTGATCTTGTTTAAAGAATTAATAATCCTAAAGAATTAGTCACAATTAATTTGGTAGAATTAATGCCTCCATTAATTTGATGATGGAGTCAAGAACTTCATTAAAATGGTAGAGTCAAGGACTCCAATTATTTGATAGAGTCAAGGATTCCAATTTTAATGGTAGAGTCAAGGACTCCAATTTTGGGGTAGAGTCAAGGACTCCAATTTTAAGGGTAGAGTCAAGGACTCCAATTTTGGGGTAGAGTCAAGGACTTCAATTTTAAGGGTAGAGTCAAGGACTCCAATTTTGGGATAGAGTCAAGGACTCCAATAATGGGGTAGAGTCAAGGACTCCAATAATGAGGTAGAGTCAAGGACTCCAATTAAGAGGTAGAGTCAAGGACTCCAATTAAGAGGTAGAGTCAAGGACTCCAATAATGGGGTAGAGTCAAGGACTCCAATTTTAAGAGGTAGAGTCAAGGACTCCAATAATGGGGTAGAGTCAAGGACTCCAATTTTGGGGTAGAGTCAAGGACTCCAATTTTAATAGAAAAGACATTACAACACAAATTGAGAGAAATTTTATTTGGTAATTTTCAAATAGGATTTAAGAGTCAGGGACTCTTGTATAAAGCTTTATGTATGGAGTTAGGAACTCCTCATGAAACCCAACCCTATTTGTTTTCCCAAACAGAAATTATTTGAAGAAGGTTGAGAGAAAGATTTTAGTAATGAGAGAATTTTTATTTGGTAATGTACAAATAGGAGTTATGAGTCAAGGACTCATATTTAAAGCTTCATGTATAGAGTTAGGAACTCCCCATGAAACCCGATCCTGTTTGCATTACCAAGTAAAAATTCAAGTTTGAGAATGAGGGAGAAAGAGATTTAGAGAAGAAAGGGACTGATGTAAAATCCCATATACGAACCTATGCTGCGTATTTCTCCTCTGCTTGATGTTGCTCTCTCTGTCTGTGCCTCTCTTTTTTGTCTTCTCTCTATGCCTTTGCCGTGTGTGTGTGCACTTCTCTCTTTTTGTATCTCAGCTTTCTTTCCTTTTTTTCCTCTTTTTTCTCCTCTTTTTTTTTCTTGCGTGCCTCCCTCTATTTATAGAGATTTTTTTTTTTGCCTGCTGAAGGCTCTTTATTTATAGAGAAATTTGAGAAACTGTTCCCTCCTTTTTTGTTCCTCAACTGACCGGTTAATGGGCAATTTCATGGACCATTATCTTTTTTACGTGCTCATGCCATCACTTACTTTTCAGCCTTTTGGTTTGTTTTGTTTCTAGAATTTTCTTTTCATAGGTACTAGGCAGTTCACGTGATCTCTTTTTTTTTTTAATTCAATTTTTGTTCCTGCCGTGGCCTCCTTTTCAGCCCTTATCCCTTTTTTTTTGGATAATGGCAGACTAGCTTTCCTTTGACTCCTTATTTTTCTCTTTTCAATCCTTTCTTATAGGTAATGGCAGGTTAGGTGGCTTTTTAGCCTCACGTGGACTCCCTTTTTTTTATTTTATTTTTATTTTATTTTATATATATATATATACTATATATATATATATATAAATACTTTTTGGTCTCATCATATTATTTAGTCCACATTGTGAAGGTGTATGTACCTATAACACTTTTTATGGCACACATTTTTTTTAGTTTCAACATGGATCATTATATAAAAAGGGAATTTTTATGTTCTATTTGAGACTAAAAAAAAAAAAAATTTATAATTGCACCTCTTTTTTTAAGTCTAATCTAGTCCTTTCCATAAATTTGGGTTTTATATGGTTCACAAGCCACCCAAGGAGGCTAGGACTTCTTTCTATAAAATGGTTGTTGTAATCCCTAGATGTTTAGGCTTTTTGATTAATAAAATTATAGTAAGGTTTTCTCTTATTCTTTCTTAGATGGATTCCAAAACCATCTTTGTGAATTTAAAGAATCTCTTTTAAGATTTAGGCTTCATTCTTAAGACAAATATTTTTTTGTTAATTGTGACTATCCACTAAATCAATTAATATCAGAGTCTTGTCATTCTCCTATATTAATAGATAACAAAACTAAATGGTAGTAGTTTTGGCGGTAGAGATCTCAAAGGTTTTAACATGACACCCAATGAGTCATATATGATGCATCAATCACACACCAATCTCTTTACAAGGAAGACAACATAGAGGTAGGCAAGAACCATGACAACAACAGTCAGCCAATTCATAGGTGCATTCCTAAATACAACAAAACCTCGTTTTTTTAATTGGATTATGCATGCGCAAGTGGAATTACATTAATTGCATTAGTTATTTGAAGGAATATTTTAATTTTTGGGAGATATGATGAAGAAAATGTAATGCTTATGTCTAATAAAGATAAATTTATTGGGTACTTTGAGAGTATACAACCTCCCTCTCACATGTGGGTGGGCCCTATGATGGGTGAGACCAACTTTTATGTGAGAGGGAGGGAGTATACTCCCGGAGTACCCAATAACCCCTAATAAAATATAGAGTGATGTGACTGAACAACGTGAGACGACATACAAGATGATAGCGTGTGATGCTGCCTAATGTTTTCTTCCTAACAAAGAGATTGATGAATACTCAATTTCATGTGGACTTATTCGTGTCACATTGAAACTGAAGGAATTTATCTCTCACAAATAACTTTTTCTTAGAGAGCTCCTTTAGGGAAACTACTGCTACCTTAGCCATCATACATGCATGGGTGCATGTAAATAACTTAAGATTGCAATAAAGAAGTTAACTTTAATTGAATTTTGAAAGCAATAATACTCTCCTTTCTGTTGGTAGAATAAAAACACTCTTTTAGATCTCACATTTTAGATTTAGTAGATTATTGTTTTAAAGACCAAGTCTAGTGTAACTTTCTAGCTAGGAACAAAATAATTCTACAAATAGAAAAATAAAAGTACTTATAAGTATGAAAAATAAATAAAGAAGAAGATTGAACCCAGAAAAAATCACATGACATCCGAGTACATAAAACATATATATAATCTTACCAAATGGAACAGAAACCACATGTGCAAATGGATAGTCTCAAATCATTTCTCACTTTTTTTTCCCCTGAGAATTAATGAGACATGGCTTTTTGTTATAAAATAGGCTGGTAGGGTGTTAATCAGTTGGGTATGGGCGTGTATGACAATGGTGGAGCCAAGATTTCAGTTTAGGGGGGAAGATTAAAAAATTAAAACAAAAAAGTGCCTAAAATTATTAATCGATATTAATAATAAAATTATAAACAACAATAATTGTCATACAAAATTTATTAAAATTTAAATAATTGTAAAATAACTAAACAATTGTAAAACATTCTTAACAATCAATCATCAAAGTAAGAAATTAATCTATAAACATCAAGTTTAGACATTTAATTTGATTCCTCAAAATAAATTGAGAAAATAAATTTCAACTTTTCTTTCTCTATTCTTCTAATTAGTTAAAATTTGGATTTATGATAAAAATCAAATTTTGAAACTATGAAAATGCAAGAAATGAAGGAGAAATAAATAATGGATGTTTTACTGCTTTAGTGCCATACAAGATATTATTATTATTATTATTATTATGTGTAAAGTTTGAGTTCCACGTGGTTAAATTGAAATGAAAGGAAAGAAATTTGGATAAGTAAAAAGAAAAAGGATTGAAATTGCCAAATTGGTCAAAAGTCTAAATAGGTTTGGTGGCAGTGGCATTTATTTTGCGTCGGGCTCATTGTTTAAAGTGGAAGGAGTTGTTTGAGTAATACCACAAAACTTCACAATATTTTGATAATAAATTAAAATATCAGTATATCATTGGTCAAAATAAAAATAAAATATATCTATTCTGAGATGCAACTCAACTAAAAATAAGAGTGTTGTGAAAATTTGTTGTATTTTTTAACTTTCTCAAATAAAAATGTGTATTTTATTTTATTTATTTATTTATTTCATGTTAGGGTATGGTTTGCTTTATAGAAAAATATGAGGACTTTTTTTATGATTATGATCCAGCACAGCCCGGTCCTCTCTCCTTTGTTTTTTTTTTTTGGTTGAAAGGAAACATAGATTAATGAACGGTTCGAAGCCTAGGGTACATAGTACCCCATGCATTAGCTAAAAACTAAAACAAAATACAGAAAGGAGGATTTGAATACAAAACAAAAAGATCACTAATAGAGTTTCCTTCGTTGGTCAAAAGATTCGCGCTATGATTCCCTTCAGATATGAGCTTCATCAAAAGGTTGGAGGGGCCTGCAATCATAAATTTAAGCACTACAAAGGGTGAGTTGCTTCAGTCCTGGGGCAATGTGATGTTAATCTGCCAACAACTGATTATGCATCTATATCTCTATAAGGAGCTTTCAAATTAATATTGAGGCTGCCTGCGAGGGTAAGAGTAAGACCATCATGTAGACGGCAAAGTTCAGCTACCCTGTCCTCTCAGTTTTTTTCAACAAAAAATGTCTATTCCAAGCACCCCATTGAAGCAAAACATAGCCATCCCAAAAATTCAAATCTCTCTCTCAAACTGTCTCAAATTTTATGTGAGGGTTCTCACTTATTCTCAGGTTGTGAGTTATGAATATGTGTTCTATTATACGTAGTAATCTGTATCAAAAACTTGAATTGTTCAGATGAGAGACACTGGAATCTTATGGCATGTTTGATTGATGGAGTTCTTTGCGAAATTCTTGTATCCATAGTTCAGACAGTTTCTGCTTTAATTATATGTAAACATGAAATCATGGATGCTGCCCTATTGCTATATTTGTCATCCCCTCTTTGGTAAGTGATTTGCAGCATGATGAAACGTTTAGAATAGTACAAGCTCCAAAAGTGGCACCATGATCTTCACCATTTACAATTTATCTACAAAGATATATATTCACCTTTCACAACTGTGTATATATGAATAAAATACTACGTACGGACTAGCTAATTGATCAACATCTCTGACATGATTCTAATAATTTTGTATATATTGCAAGCATTCAATAACCTAAATTATGTGAAGAATTACGTTTACTTTTTTGAAAATGTGATACAATTTCAGTATCAGAGCCAGTCCAATATATATAGTTTAAGGTGTAAGAATAATTAAATTGGGTCTTTTTTTATATTTACTTAATAATTTTGTATCTCATTATAATATTTAATTGATTCTCACTTCTTTGAGATGAAATTTTTTTTTTTTTTTAAGTTTCGCTAACATCTTATTTCCAATTAATAATATCACCAATCCAATTGATCTAAAGTAAGATTTTTATAAATTTTGGATTTGAGGATTTTTTTTTGCAAAAACAATTATAATAAGTATTTTTAGCAAAATTATTTGAGCAATATATGTTTGGAAAATAATCAACTCTTTTGTATATCATCAAGATTTATTATATCACTCATTTGAATATCATTATAACTATTTTCATTGTTCAATTTCTCTTGTATATATTATTTCATTATCTTTTAAAATTTTATGGTTTTTTTTTTTTATTCATTTAAAATTTCTATTTTATATATTTTTCTATTTCTAAATAAAAAATTTATCAACTTCTTTGAGATTCAATTAATTTTTATATGATTCTTTTTTATAGTTTTTATTTTTAATATTGCAATATATTTTAGACATTTATAATTTTTTTTTAAAATATCTACAAATATATATGGGACCCTTTTTTTATTTTTTTACAAGGTCAATTTTTTCACTCAAATTTTTTGCCTGTGATAGCCCTAAGTCTTTGATTTAGTCTCAGCCAACACCACATATACACTGCAATAACAATTAGAACAGATTATATAGGGACGTTTAAACACACAGTACACACAATATTTACAAGGAACTCATCCCCGACCTTTATTACTTAATCTCAAGTACAAAGGAAACCCTTTTACAAGCCTGGAGAATTACACAGAATTTTCCCAAGGCCAAATACACTCTACTGCTGACACCTCCAACAGTCTTAGGATTAAATATACAGAATTAACTATTATAGTAGTTACTACCTAGTAACTGCTTGGGTCTTGGACAATTTGCCATTTGTGTTCTGACTTAGGACACCTTCAACTAATACTATCTTGGCTTGCTCTCCACGTTTCTAGCCTCTACAGAGTAGGTTTGATCATCAAGAAAGCTAGGAACTGCTTAATAACTGCCACTACACATGCACAACCCATGACTTAGTAGACCATGGGGCCTCTGCCCATACTCCAACAGCCCACACTACATGTTCCCACACGTTTTGGAAAGACTTGGCCCATGCTCAAGGCCTCCCACCAGCTCAACAGCCCATACAGCATGCCCACATGCAGCACATAAAGTAATTGCCATCAGCCCACTAGTACTTATTCATGCATTCAACCAGCTCTACTAGCCCAATGCCTTGCACACAACCTTTAATCATCACAACAACCTAGCCTTGCCTTACTCTCAAGCCACCAAGCCCACACACAAGGAACCAACAACTAAGCCACCAATGACATGCACCACCACATAAGGTCAGCACCACCTGCCGCTGCACATCACCAAAACTATCTCTACCTACCATGGCCTTCCTCTGCCATGGCCTTGGGGCATCATGTGAAGTAAGGTGCTTCCACATGCTGCCCCTCATTACTGCTCATCAATCCAACTCGAGTAGGGAGACTGGACAAGTCCCCCTTAAAGAGCCCTTAGGGAATTACTAGATAGGTATGAGGAGCCATGAGTGTGTTGAGAAGACATGAAGCCAAGTGATTGGCCTAATGCTGCCCAAGCACCCTCATTCCTCATGCCATCATCAGCAACACCTAATGCTCCTAACACTTGTGCAGTATTGTCAAGTTCCTTTTGGCCAGATGGTAATTCCATTCATGTCATCATGTGTGTGTGGGGTAGGGCCGAAGGGGACATCAACTTCTTCATAAATTTCTTTATAAAATTAAAAAAGAAAAAAGAAAAAAAGAAAAAGAGTGAGTCAAATTGAAGATGGTTAAATGCATTTCACTATTTCACATTTGTAATTAAAGCAAGAAATTATGTTTTTATCTTGTAACTTAACTTTTTTTTAAGAGAGTTTCAACCTATGGCGTCCGCTTTTGATGATATCTCTTTATCATCAAACTAAGACACCAATCAGTTTTTGGAGATTAAACCCCAGATCTTTTATATAACCATCTTGTTACTTAACTTGGTTAGTGAGTGAGTGAGTCCATGGATAATGTAGGAGAGTCCCCTAAAACAACCATTCAAATTTATTTAATTTAAGACAAAATTTAATTACAAAATTAGTTGTAGTTTTAAAACTATTACCTTACTCAATATTTTTTTACTGGAGTTGAATTTTGACAAATTCACCATTGGATTACATCTTTTTCTTATATCCTTATTGCTTGCAAAATTTCTAGAAAATTAAAGATCAATAGTTATATCATCAATAAATTACTTAAATTGCAAGTTTTTGTACTTTAAAATTATGTATAAAATATAAGCTTATAAATCATATAGTAAATAATATTCAATTGATATAAAATTTAACATGTATATTGAGAGCATAAAAAATATATAATTCATCGGTTATATTTTCAAAGTATGTAATAATGTTTATTTTATTTAGTAAGATTGTAGTTTTAGGTTACTACCGATTCTTTTTCCTTTAAAATTTATGAGATCAACCAAAAGTTAAACTTCTGCATATAAAAAGAAAAAAAGAGAGATTGGTCTACAATAGTGTCACTTCGACAGAGATTCGCAAACTAGTATCAAAGCTTTGAAATTGGGTGATATGTTCTCCTCATCCTTTGGCCATTTAATTAGGTCTCGTTTGGGAGGAGAGAATGAAATGGAATGAAATGAATAATTTTAAAATATTTTTCCCTCCCCTTATTTGGAAGTTTTAATGAAGGGAATGAAAAACTCATTCCCTTATTTGAGAGTTTAAGTGGGAGGAAATAGAATGGATAGGAGGGAACACTCATTCCTCTCTGTTTCCTTAAAACCTCAAATTTTCATTCTCTTCAAAATTGGGAGGAATGAGTGGGAATGAAATTAGATTTAATGATTTTTTTACTAAAACTCCCAAAATACCCCTATATATTCAACCATTTATTTTAAAATAAGGGTCTAATAGTAATATCGTCATAAAATGATTCTATTACATTCCCTCCATATTACTCCCAAACAAGATTACTTGCATTCTATTCATTTTCATTCCTTTCCATTCATTTATTTTAAAACATCTAATCAAGGTTACTTAATTCCATTTAATTTCATTATTTTCCATTCCTTTCCCTTACTTAAATACATTTCATTCCATCCCATTCTCTTATGATTATTCAATTTCATTCCCTTATAAACTCCCAAACAGAGCAAGACACTTTATTTTATGTTCACTCCATGAAGAGTTTTTCTTTCTCTCATATTGTTAGACAAGACAATGCAGTCGCACATGTTTTAGCTCAAAGAGCAAGACTTTCATTAGTATGGATGGAAAATGTTCCATCTGATGTTTTTGCTTTTGTTTCCAAAGATTTTCAGTCATTCAATAATATTTACGGGCTTGGTCCAGTTCCTCCAAAAAAAAAAAAAAAAAGAAGAAGAAGAAGAAGTTGAACTTCATTATCCCATTATATATTTTTTAATTGAGTTAAAATTATATTATATATTTAATCCCTCCATTCAAATCATACAAGAACAGATTTTCTTTAAATAGTATGTATCTATGCAAACACAATTATAATAAATGCCTATTAATAATTATCATAATTGTTAAATTTCATATTTAGACAAACAATAAAAGACAACAAAAATATAAATCTTGTTAAACTTTACCAAGCATTGCACAAAGTACTGACTAGTATACATCTTATTGCATAGAACTAACTGAAACATGGACATTTCTTAATAGTTGTTTAAAACATTCTAAAAATATGATCGAAAACATAAACTACATTTGGTTGATCTGAAATAAAGTTCTTGAGAATCAACAAGACTCAAATACAATATAAAAATTTATAGTATTCATATTTATCTAATTGATCCTAATCGTCTTGCAAAATCATGAACAAAAAAATTATGCATTGGTTAGATCAATTAAATACATGAAAAAATAAAGTGATAAATTTCCCAACACCTCTAGTGATTGTATTTGTATCTATCAAAATTAGGATTGTTCATCCAAGACTTGGACCTGACTTGTTCGACTTGGAGTGAACTAGACAGAAATCAACTAATTCGATAATTAATTCAGTCGACAACAATTCTATAATTCTAAAAGCTAATTAGATTAGTTTCAATGGCGATTTGATCAATTTGATTGAAACACCCTTCAAAGTCACAATTCTCCCCCCTTAAAGTCTTCATTTTTCATAGATCTGGCAAGATCTCCACCATATCTGAAAGATTCTAGCTAGAACTGGGGAGATCAAGATCAAATATGCATGAGCATTCACCAAATATGGAATCTCTATCATCATGTGCCAATGCCACCAACCTTTACGCAATCTCTACTAATCTGAACCATCTAGGCTTTGTGGTTAGTTGGTGGATTAACTTTAAAACCAATCCTAACCGACTTGTAGACAAATCTAATCAATACTAACATTTCAAGTCTCTAAAAGGGAGTTTCACATGCATATACACCTAATTTAGGTTAGAATAGAATTTATATTTCGTATAAATATATATATATATATATATATGAATGTATGTATGTATGTATGTATGTATCATTCACTTTGTTATTGATATGGAAACAATACGGTGCCGTTTGGTATGTGATTTTGAGTAACAATTTTCAATTTTTATATAACATTACACATATTTTCACACACTTTTTTACTCACATATATTTCCAAAAAAATACAAACAACATTACTAAACAAGCCCTAAATATCCCTACTACAAATTAGATGGAAAATAATTATTATATAAAAAAACACCGTACTTCCTGAAAATATGGTTAAATTCGGAACTTGGATTCCTTCTCATCCAAGATACAAATAATTAAAAAAAAAAAAAAAATCCTATAAAAAAAATAATAATAATAAAAAATTATGTAGAGTGACCAGTCAAATTTGATCGGACCCAATTGGCCAACCGACTGACACGTGTCACCTACCACTAGACTAGAGTCACTAGTATACACTTGTCAAATATCCTCCTCCTCACAAGATGTTCAAAAACGCTAACAAGCGCCTAGGTGCGCAATACACCCCCCACCCCCCCCCCCATTAAAAAAAAAAAAAAAAAAAAAAAAACCAATGGCCTTTTTCCCTCCCGTTATAATATTTCCAGTTCTCTCATGTTTTTACACCGATGAAAGACACGTGGCAAGCAACAAATCCCAAGGATATAAATAAGCCACATAATTCTCTTCTTTTTATCTAAAAAATTTCTGGTATTGCTTCAATCACCTGTTACGAAAAATGATCTTTCAAAATCATATTTTGATGGTTTCCACTATCACAAAATGATCAGCCACTCCAGACCCATATCTAGGAAGCTCAAGAACTCTTTCAAGAGCTTCAAAGTTTGATGGGAACAACTTTTGATGGAGAACAGAACAAATGAATTGGGTCTTTGATTTGGGTTTTATCAATTGTGATTTGAATGTGAAGAGAAAGGCCGATTAATTGGATAAATGAACAATAAAAAAAAAAAATTAAGCAATAAAAGATTAGAGAAGAATATCATGGCTGCTTTCAAAGCTTTGAAGAAGGAGAGGAAGCTTTCAAAGCTACCACGGCTGATTCTTTCACAACCCATCGGAACTCCCACAGCCAGAAATCCATATCAGAGCCGATGTCTCACCTCCCCAAGCTCGCCGGGGACCCAAACCCATTGCCATCAAGTTCCGATCTGCCAATCTGGACGCATCTGATGCTCAGGTTAGAGTGGGGATGTTGGAGAAAGATCGATGCAAAGAAGAAAGAAAGACAAAAAAAATTGAGAGAAAAAAACTGGTATTTGACGTGTGATTTTTCTAACCTTAGGATTTGTTACTTGCCACTTGTCTTTCATCAGTGTAAAAACAGGAGAGAACTGGTGATGTTATAACGGGAGGGGAGGCCGCCCCTTCATCTCCCCACGCACGTTACATTATTACAGCCCCCAACATAACTAATTATTTGCTAACGTGTCAAACATAATGCCCCCAGCGCATTTTAGCAACTCCCCCCAAGAGTGTCATTTTCTTATTCATCTCTCTCTTGCTGTATTATTCATTCTCATCTCTCTCTCTCTCTCTCTCTCTCTTTCTCTCTCTAAAACCCTCAAAACACAAAAAGCACATTTTCAATTTTCTCTCTCTAGAAAAAACAACACAAACCCTACACTCACACTCAAGCTTCTTCCGTCAACTCGCACAACAAAAGGTTTCGTTGTTTTTGGTTTGTGAAAATTTGTTTTCGCTTTTGTGTGTATATCTATGTTTTATGTGGTTGCGTGGTGGTGAAGTAACTCTTTGTTACATAGATAGAGAATGAAATGTGAAATAAAGATGTGAAAAATTTTATGCAAAATGTGAACATACCTGTTGTGGTTGGTTATAGTTACACAGTGTGTACAAGATCCGCAATTGAAATATGTGTGTAACAATACTTAGCGTGTGCAATAATAATTAGCAGATTTATATATGTATGTATGTATGTATGTATGTTCAAATTTTAGAAAGTTTGTGACTTGCTTGGCTTAGGAACACATATTAACTCTGAAGTTCATATGGTATGTATGTTTGTATCTATACATGTATGTATTTATGTGTGTGTGTATGTTCAGATTTTAGAAAGTTTGTGAATTTTGAAGCAATGCTGATAAAAAAATACGTATATCTGTATAGAACCGTGCATTGATAAGTATACAGAAAATATAGTATATCTTTGTACAGCTTGAGATGTTATTGGCTTCCTTAAAATGTTTTGGAATCTCTTGATTTAAGTGTTTGTGTTTACACTTTTACAGCGATGGAAGCGAGGGTGAATGCAAGGAAGAGGCAAGTTTTGGACGACGATATTGATGTGGTGTATAGGTTTAAAGTCCTGTTGCCAAATGGGACAAGCATAGGATTAACGGTGCGGGACCCTGACCCTGAAATGCCATTTGAGGACTTCATCGCTATGGTGAAAGATGAATACTTTCAAGCTCGGAAGCAGCACGAATCAATGAGGTTAAAAAAGCATATAAATTGGAAGGGTGGTCACTTCTATCTTGAGGACGTGAATGGTGACAAGACAAAAAAAATGATTAAGTTTGAGAGTTTTAAGCCTCACAAGTTTCACATTTTACAGCTTCATGTGAGTATGAGTTGCATTATTGTTCTTGCCCTGTTTGATTGCTTTGCAGTTGTGGCAAAGGAAAGGGAATGGAAGTGTTGGGCTCTTTGGTGTACTTAAAAAATTTGAGATTAACACTGAATTTAGACAAATACAGTTATACAATCTGAGTTTCTGAATTTTGAATTTATGAATTATTTAATAAGATTGTAAAATTGTTTTTTTCTAGATTGTAACTCCTTTGCATAAGCAACCAGATAGAGGGTTAGTGTAATGGAGATTTTGTTTATATGATTATGCTTACTTGTTGATGCTTTTACTTGGTTTTGATTTTGAATTAGGATGCCTCTGGTGAGACTGCTCATACCTTTGAGGTAAGCGGTCTGTTTGCATTTTTATTTGTGTATTATTTCTTTTTAAATTATTAGTTGCAGAGTTAATTTTCACCAATAGATGTGCCTGATCAAGGGTTGTCGTTTATTATGTGATGAACTTCTCTGGTTTGCAGAATATGTGGGACTTGACACCAGATACTGATCTGTTAATGGAGCTAACAGAGGAATACAATTTTGAAACTGCTCTTGCTGATTTGATAGTAAGTTTGTCTAATACGGTTGACAAAATGACCTGGTTGTGTGTTTGATCTTTTTTGGTCATTAGGTATGACACTCTGTTGCTCATTTACCAGGATAATTCCTTGCAAGCAGTATGGTCCAACAGTAAAAATGATAGAAGACTGATAAGGTATGACATTGCAGT
This sequence comes from Quercus lobata, assembly GCF_001633185.2. Classification (NCBI taxonomy): domain Eukaryota; kingdom Viridiplantae; phylum Streptophyta; class Magnoliopsida; order Fagales; family Fagaceae; genus Quercus; species Quercus lobata. Next base: position 8,763,166 of record NC_044912.1, read on the forward strand.
GGTAACCATTAGGCTTGTGCATAACTTGAGCTTGTATCACTAATTGTATTTTCTATGAAATATCATGACAGGAGGTACACGCATGAGTTTGAATGGCCCAATTATCAACTAGGAAAATTCAACCTGTAAATTAGACATGGCTTATGTCATATGGTCTATGATGGTTTTTTGGGATTATATGGTAAATGCAATAGAAGAACTCAGTATTGAACCTCAGTTTTTTCACACTAATTGAATCATTTTTCATTATGCCTCATTGTTGATTACTTTGAACCTCCTTTCCATTGTGTCATTTACAATCTTTTAAAGGCTTATCCTCATTCCTCCTTTGTAATTAGTAATGCAAGACAATTCTATGGTCTGTATTTGATATGTACAGACCCTGTATACTCCCTGTGTACTTGGGTGTCTTTTTTTATTTTATTTTATTTTTTTTTTTTATATCAATAAATCTTTATTACTTATAAAAAAAAAAGAAAAAAATGGTCTGACTCAATACCTTACCTAGAGAAAAGCTTCGTTCAGTAACACATTAGAAGTTCTTTCAGCACCTTTATCATTGCTAATAACTAAATCTTTAGTTCCATAGTAAATTGGATGGTTGTTTTGTTTGATTTACATGATCCTTGTGTTGTGCTTAAGCTGCTATTTCTGTACTTGAACATGTCCTTACTCTTAAAATAATGACTTCTGTATGTTTGTTTAATGTTTGCAGTGTGAGTATTGCTGCAGATAAGATTTCTATTTTTGACACTGGCCCTGGAATGGATGGAAGTGATGAAAACTCAATAGTGAAGTGGTATGTGATAGTGGACATTCTTTACTAACTTTCTTCAAGAGATTACAGGTACATGGCAAATGATGTTCCTTTCTTGTTGATTAAAACAGAAGGTTTGGTTGTATCGGAAATATGGATGGCTTTGGAAACTGAGTTTAGAAGTCACTTATAAAAGTCTATAAAGCTTCAAATTTCATAAATAGATTCTTCTTGTGGCCTGCTAGTGAACGGACCTGTACAAAACCTAGGTTGTTAGTATTAGAATTTGTTCTTTCTCAAAGTGGGCTGCAAATCTAATGGGTTCTGAGAATGCTACCTAATACTTCTTATAATTCATTTCATAGACAGCCATCAATAAATAATCTGAAAATGTTACAAGTGTAATGGTTTGTATGAGGACAATTTAGTTTTTGACTAACTTTATTGTTAATGGATCCTTTACTCGACCCAAGAATTTTGGGACTAAGGATATGTTACTGTTGTTTCTTATCAAAAAATTTTTCTTGTTGTTGTATGCAGGTGCTTTACATGTTTTTTCATTTGTGTATATGCGTTTTGTATTATTATTTTGTTTTTGCTGCTTTAGCTTGGTTTTTACATCCCTCCATCATTTTTAGGGGTAAGATGGGTGCCTCACTTCACAGATCATCTAAAGGACAGGCAATAGGGGGCAAGCCTCCATACTTAAGGGTAAATCATTTTAAAAACCTTGCAACGTGCATTATAATGTACATATGTTTCTCGCACACACACACACACACACACACACATATATGTGTGTGTGTTATGACCACCTTATGGTATGCATCTGTGATGTGTTCAAATACAAAGAGAAGTATGCCTTTATGTACTGCATAACTAATAATGCTTTCTGACTTCTACTCTTTAATGTGAAACTTAATTTTGACACAATTTCGTTCACTCTTGTGCATACCAAAAGTAGCATCAGGAATGTCTAATTAAATGGAAGTTAGAGAATAATTCATCAGAGAATGTCTGTTGGTTTCATGCTTTGCTAGGTGCAGGACGGTTTATCATTATTATAAATTTGTGCAAATATCATGATTTTTTTTAAATTTAATAAATATGTTGAGTTTTTATATATTCTATAATAGAATATGGTTATTGAGACCTGATTTTCAAATCCGTAGACTCGCTAAAAAAGATTTTTCATTCAGACACGTTAAACTAGGGAATCAAGGAACATTATAAGACGCATTAACTGTTTTTAAGGCTCCAAAATCTTTTGTTATTAGGTACATAAATTCTTGATTAAAACTAAGGATTACCCAAATTTGACTCTTTTAGAAAGTAGAAAGATGATTTTATAAGGGTTATACTCTTGTGTTTTATGGGTGGTACTCTTCTAGAAGAGTCTGGAATATTCAAACGGTGAGGTGTCCCCACTAGCTGTCACCATCAAGAATATTCCGTATCAAATTGTTACCACCTTTCCTATGTAAGAAATACACAGTAAGAGGGCCAGCATCCAATATTTTTCCAGCTCATTATGTAAATATTCCTCCAGTATTATTTCTTTAATAGACTCAAATTAAACTTCAAACAATAGTAGTAAACAATATTCACTAGCAAACACTGTTTGCTCTATTACCAAACTAGGAGAAAATATTTTTGCTAAATTAAGCTTATAAAGATTCACTTTCTGCATATGTGGGAGCTGATAATCGGATTAATTCAGCTGGCCCCATCTAAAAGGAATATCCTACCATGGGCACCTTCTGTGGGGCATAGTGGTAATTTTTAGGGCTTTGGCCTTCATGAAGTATTTTACCATATTGCTATCTTCCTGTGGTTCTGAAGCCATTATTTATAATTAACTACTGCTTGGTGATGATAATGGAATCTTTAAGATTTATAAATGCATGTGCGAATAGGTAATCTCTTGTGTCATTGAAAGTTGAAATAATAACTTAGGTTAATGTAAATGAGTAAATCCATCTTTCATATTATTATATACTATTTGAATTATGATTAAGTGATTCAATTCAAAATTTCCTAACAACTTAAGCTTTTGGGACAATTGGTAATTTATTATGATATCAAAGCAGGAGGTCCTAAGCTTGATCCTTGTCTCCACTCTACCTTCCGTTTAAAATGTTAAAAATCAAATGTGTTTGGCCTCACTTAAGTGGCAGTTTAGGGCCACACATGGATAGGTGGGTGTTTTTTTGGGGGGGGGGGGGAGGTATTGGAATTTTGGTTGAATGATTGAATTCACAATTTTTTAACAATTTAAGCTTTTTGGGACATTCCGTAATTTATCATATACTAATATTATAAAGAGAACCTCTTTAACCATAACTTTCATGGTCATTATTGTTTCCTTTAGTAGCAATGCTAGTTCAGTTTATTATGAACTGTTTCTGTATTTATGCAGCCTTTTTTTGGCATGTTTGGATATGGAGGACCTATTGCATCTATGCATCTGGGGAGGTATAGCCTCATGATCTTTCTCTCACACCCCCTCCCCCCTCTTCTTCTCCTTTTAGAGTAATTTCATGTCCTGGTGTAGTAATACCTTGGATTCATGTGTGCATAGTTTATTTGTTATCCTGAACTATGCATTATCCTGCACTTTATTTTTTGATAAGTACACTATCCTGCACTGTATAGGCGTGCTTTAGTTTCTTCCAAGACAAAAAGTTCTAAAAAGGTCTACACATTGCACCATAAAAGAGAAGCTTTACTCAGCAGTTCTGGTACTGAACTTACCTGGAAGGTAAGCAAGTTCCCTGAGCAGACTACTGTCCTCTTATAAGGCATTTGCTTCTAATGCTATCATTAGATTTTTATTTTGTTTTATTAGTTTGTTATGTAATTAACAGATGGCACATTAACTTGTATTAACCATTACTGGTATTTTCCAATCAGACTGATGGTGGAATGAGGAATCCCTCCGAAGAAGAAATTGGAGAATCACAGCATGGGAGCTTTACTAAAGTACTCTTGTGTTTATCTTCTTTCTTTTTATTGTTATGCACATTCATCTTTTCTTTTCTTTTCATATTTTTTTGTGGATTTCGTTTTTGGTGGGGGGACTGTTGCACATCTTTTTCACCACTTCAGACTTATTTTTGTACCTAGGCTGCTGAGCTCATTACAAATCCATAGTTCCTTGGGTGAATGCAGGGAGGAAATTTTGTATGGGGAAGCTTGGAGCCTAAAATGTAGTTGGAGTTAGAGAGTGGAAAGTTATTAAGCATCAAGGGGCTAATAAAAGTTGCTTAAGAAAATATAGAACTAGCAAATAAAAAAGCAAAAAAATGTGCCACATTATGATGGGAGGATTTGTAAGAACGGCCTGTGGGGCATACAGAGCACTTACAAGCAGCTCAGTGTTACTCTTGAGCAATTTTTTATTTCATATTTTCCCTAGTTATCTGGGAAAATTTGTATTCTCTTTTCAGGTTTGAGGATTTTTGTGGATTTAATCTATTGCACTTGATTTAATGGGTTATCATTCATGTGCATCATTATTTTGTTTTAAATCTAGAATGCCAAGGCTTTAAGGGCAGGCACACATGTTTTAGTGTCAGATTCCTTAAGTCATGAGTCACAAATGGTCAATAGTTTTAGCTGAGTTTAAGGTTGTAAACAATACACGTCTTGAACCATGCTGGTTAATCATTAGATTTATGGGGATAAGAAGTCTTTTGTTTTTCCCCCCTCATTTTTCCTCTTGTAAACTCTGTGGGACTGTATTGACGTGATGTTTATTCCCAGCTTATGAGTGGTTCATAGATCTAATTTGTAAGAAGTGTTGCCTATCTGTTTGATGTTCACATTGTTGCTTGTATCTGTCCATTAAGTCCTTTGAAAAATGACATGTATTCTTCAGTTTATCTTGGGAATAAGCACTAAAGTAATTAGATGAGGGAGTTTTTTTGTCTTCTATTTATGTGATTACATCATACAAGTTGGTAATTGTATAAATTTTCTTGACAGGTTGAGATTTTTGAGCCAAAAATAAATAGCTTTGAAATATTTAAACTCCAATGCAAGCTGAAAGACATCTATTTTCCATACATTCAGGTTCGTTTGCCTTGAATAAAATGCTTATGGTTATTGCTAACTTTTAGTTTCATTGTCGAACAGAAGTAGAGATATTTGTTACACTTTGCAATGCAAAAACCTTAGGAATACCCATAACCTTGAGGTGATCCCAAGTAATTTTCATAAGGATGTTGTGCTTGTTTCTGCCATGCTGAGATGTGCTTCATGGAGCCACTTGGGTTTGCAATGAGCATTTTCTCATTTTAATATATAATATTCTTACAGAAAGGAAACTATTTTAATGTTTGAATATGACTTATCCATGAAACACTTGATAATGGTCCTAGTATCTGATAGCTGAGTGTTCAAAGACCTTATTATGATTTAATTTCTTGTCAATATGGCTTGGCTTGAGTTTGTTTACAGTTAACAACAAATGTAACCTGCTAACAGAGCTACAGGGTTCAAAAATCATGATTATTTAATGATTTTTAATCAATTAGCCATCTGATGCTTTAGCCACAAGATAACTTTATGAGATCATGTTAGTGAAGTTTTAGTGGCACATCGGAGGTCATGGGTTCAAGATCCACGGAGTTTGTTTCTTACAAATAACAAAAACTTTTGAGATATTGAGAATAAATTTCATTATCTGGCTTTTAGAGTTATTGAGAATGAATATATAACTTCCTTTGGCTGGTTTTTAGAGTTTCTCGTAGTAAAGTCCCAGACAAAGTACGCGACGCATGCACATGTATGCAGATTATTGAGTACTCCTCATTTGCCTGCATGTGACATTTACTTTTTGAGAGACATATATTTTGGTTGTGGAATAAGCCTGTCAACCATTGTGGTGGGACGGCAACAGTTTTTTATTATAATAATTTTTGTTGGTTCTAGAAATGCATTTTCTTGTTCTTGCGAAGGATATAAGTTTGATATTCTTATGTGTTATTTCATTGATGTGCAGTGTGATGAAGTGTTGAACTCAGGGAGGACTATTACACCAATAGAGTTTCAGGTTTAAGATTGAACTTTCCTATATTTCATTCATTTGTAAGAGTTCCTGGATAAACATATGTCTTGCTGGTTCTTTACATTTGTGTAGTTCAATGGGTCAATATGCTTTGAAATTGAAACTTGCGTTTGAATATGGTTAATTCCATCTAGATTATGTGTATAGTTGCTGTTGGTAGAATTGGCCATCTACAAGTAGTCTCTAGCTTTGCCTACTATGATATTCTAAAAAAAAATAGTAATAATAGGTAAAAAAAAGATAGTTATTATAATATTGTGATATAACAAAATAATGATTCTCTACATTTGCATTTAATGTTTTTTAGTATTTTTAGGATTATCTTATCTAACCAATTCTTCATGGGCCCACCTAGGTCTATGTCTCTTATCATTATTTTTCTTTGGACAGGTGGTTAATGGCCAATACTTAATGTACTACATAATTTCTGCAGTAGGGATTATAAGTGTTGACAAGGTTGGTGCCTTTTCAGGTTAATGGTGTTAATTTGGCTGAAATTGAAGGTGGGGAGGTTGCAATAACCAACTTGCATTCCTGCAATGGACCTGAGTTTATTTTGCAGCTTCGTTTTTTTTATAAGCAGGACAACGCTGCAACCAGAAGTCCATGTAAGTGATCTATCATCCATACCTTCTTAAATTACCTACTTCTTAATATAAGAAATTTTCCAGTTGTTTTCCCACTGTTGTTCTTAATGAGTTTCAGCTAACAACTGAACTCCAGCTTTAATTGGCATTTATTTCTAAGACTTGAAGTATGACAGGTTCAAAAATATATCAAGAAGCCAATGCACGCCTGAAGTGTGTCTATTTTCCAGTCATGGAGGTACAAGAATGGCATATTATAACATTTTGTTTTTAACATCTTGAATGATTTTTAAATTTTATTTTACAGGGAAAAGAGAGTATTGAGATGATTTTGGAGAAACTAGAAGCTGAAGGATGCAGTATCACAGAAAACTATGACACCTTTAGTCGTGTCTCTATTCGACGGCTGGGTCGTTTACTTCCAGATGCTCGCTGGGTAGGTTCTTAGGCTTCCCATATTACCTTTCGAATGCAATTATTCAATAGCAATCTGTATCTGATTAATTCTGGAAACAGCATCTTTCCATTCTGTAGAATGTATAATTTCTGGTGTCCTCATGTTCTAAAGGAGACAACTCAGAACGGGCATAGGAGATACTAATATTTTATACAGCAACAACAGCAAAGCCTTAGTCCGAAATAATTTTAGAGTCTATGTTTGATGTATTAAATAGTTTTCATTATTGTAAACATGCATGTTCTTAAAGCACACAAGACAACCCTGGTGTGTTCAACTTCTTTTAAAAGACAAGTAGGTATATCTGATGCAGAAACACTGATTTTTCAATTCTATCCGGTGTTGAGCTCTTGACCTTGACTTATAATTTCAACTGTTGGGGTTTGAGATAAAGATCATTCTTTCTATAAGTAGGCCTGCAGTCTGTTACTTGATTCACCTTTTGGTGAATACCTAATTTAAGTACCTTAATGCTCTATTTTGTGGTTATAAGCTAAGATTGGCCTAGTTCAGCAGAACCTCAGCCGCGGCTTCTCATACCAGAAAATTTCATATCAGAACCTCAATTTCTTGATGAGTTCTTGAAGGGTTCTTGAATGAGGATTAATGTTTAAGGGTTTTAGGTTAGGAGATATCGAATCTTGATGGCTGTTTGGCGTTAAAGCAGAGGATAGAACAAGGAATAAGATAAATAAAACAATAAGCAATCACATCTAGGTCTTCCTAAGCAATCGCACTTAAGTAGGAGAACACAATCGCACCCTCAAAGCTCAAAATAAGCTGCTGAATTTTACTAGAATCAATATTGCTATATCTATATGAATAATATTGATTTCAATAAAGCCTTTATATAGGCTATTATTCAACCCTTTCCTAGGACTAGGACTCTAAATAACCTATTCCTAGAATGACTAGGAGTACAAATAACAAAAAAAAAAAAAAGGACTTAATCACTTCAAAACCAAATAGGAAAAGGACTCAAAACATAAATATGACTCATGGGCCTCTAGGACAGCCCATCACAGCCCATTCCAGGAATCTGAAATTACCAAATTACCCTTATTCTAGGAAAGCTTTATTAAAACTAAACCAGCAACTTTCTAAACTTAAAAACTTAATACTTAGACTCAATAATAACTAAAATAACCTATGAAAGGTGTCAAGAAAGTCTGATATTAAAACTAGACCAAAAATCTTGATTCTTTTGGTATTTAATCTTGTTTTTCCTTGAACTCTTTCTTGTCTGCATCACAAACTCAATTGAGAGGAACCTTAGTTTGCCTTCAGGCATCCCGAAATTAACAATGTACTGAAATTTATTTCAGTATATTTTTTGATAAGTAACTGAAAAAAAATTTTAGAAAGAAAAACAACCCCAGTGCACCGGCGTTCTTTATGACTCTTTGCTTGATAAAATAAAACTTAAAACAAAAGACATGACCATGCTCTAGTAATAATCCATGAAAGGACAATATATGAATACATTTGCAACAATTATACACACACATACTAGGTTTCGGGAAGTGACACACCTCACATTGTAAGGATTAATTTGATGACATGATGGAACTAGCAACTTCAAGGCCTGAATAGAGAGATGACCAAGGTGACAATGATGCTGAAAATGAAAGACCAATCACTGAAGAGCCACTGAATGAGAAGAATCATGAAAATCCAAATAGTACATACCACAGATCCATGCCCGCCACCAATCTTGCTCCTTGTAAGGAGATCCTGAAAAATGCAATAGGAGGGTAAGAATATTGCAACAGAATTAAAAGTTTTAATGAGTTTTCTTATAGACACTAAAGTATGGGGAAACTTAGGGACATATAACACTGAAGACAAGGAAATTGTGGGGGTACGGGTAGCAGTGCCTAAACCAGAAAAACTAGCGGTTGAGCCGTCTACCAACATAACATGGGGATGACTAGTGGGCTGCTCAAGATCAGAAATCAAACCTAGAATACCAGTCATATGATCAGTGGCCCTAAGCCAAGACACAGGGTTAACTGATTAAATTCATTATTTTCTAATAGCATAAGCTTTTGAAACAAGTGGTAGTATATCAATAAGGATGTACTCAGGGCTAGTTTTTATCACTGCCTTCTAGTCTCTATCATTATCTTTGAGGGGAGTGGTTTTTCTTAAATCACCACATGGTATTATATAACTTTCAGGTATTCAATAATTTTTTAACATTTAATTGTTTTAACTTTTGGTTTCCATTTGTTTGTATATCTTATATATGCCTTTGTCTTTATTCTAAGTGCTGTATGCTGGGTGAGTCTCATGTATCTATCACTCTTGCTTTGCTTTGCCACAGACATGGCTTCCTTTTATGGAATTCAGACACAAAAAGGGAGATAAATCCCACTTACTGAAGAGATGTTGCTTAAGGGTTAAATGCTTTATTGGTAGGGTGGTTGTGTTTATTATAAGTTGCCACATATTTGATTTTTAATACTAATTACTACAAATTGGGAGTTAAATGCTTGACCATAATCTTTTCTGGTTGCAGACACTGATGCTGGTTTCAATCCAACACCTTCTAAGGTATGGAATGCTAATACTTGCATGTGTGTGTGACAAGAATGTCCCCTATTTTCCTTATCTTGGTTCATTCCCATGTGTCTTATAGACAAGAAAATCTGAACAATGATTCTCTCTCTTTCTCTCTTTCTGAGGTATAGTCCATGCAATTACTTTGGTTCACTGCTGCCAGCCATCCAGTGATAATTAGGCTATGCTAAAGGAATGAAAATGTAATAAGTTTCAGTTTTATATCTAAATATTACATAGGCTTGCTCACACATAACACGTAAATGGGTAATTTCATACGTATGCAAATTACAGATTTATGTAGTTATATGCAATAGTAATCAAGCCAAGAACAAAAAAATAGTTAAATCAAGGGAGATGTGTACTTTTTTAACAAATAGTTGATTTCTGAACTTTCTTTCCTTTTTCTTAAACAATGATTAGTGTTTGCATTTCTTCTAGACTGATCTAGCTCACCATAATCCCTTTACTACTGCTCTAAAGAACTTTGGAAATAAGCCGCCAGAAAAGGAAAAGGGTAATGTTTCTTTGCCATCACAATAAAGAACTCTTTATTAATTGTTTATGTTGATCTTTGTATGTTCCTCTCAATCAAAAAATTTTGAACCTGTAGAGGTCAAAGAGGTCAATGTTGAAATTTATAGAGACGGAAAACTGTTGACTCCTTTGCAAATGGAGAGAGAGTATCAAGATTGGATTCTTCAGATGCATGAGCATTATGATGAAGAAACTGACTCTGGCGAGGATCAAGCCGTTCTTGTTGTCAACCCTGCAAACAAAAAGGCACTTGGAATTTCGTCAGATGGTAGGCATAAAGGAATAGACCGTTTAATTTCCAAACTAGTGTGATATTGAGTTTTAATTCATCTTCTGTTGGACTAGTTTTCTCTGTCAGAGTTTGTACTTTTTAAGTTTAATATACGTCGATAGCCCGCTTTTTGACATCTTAAACTTTTGGATTGGATGATCTGACGTGGTATTAGAGTCTTGGTTTGACTAGTAGGTCTTCTGTTCGAATCTTCAGTACCCCCACTTGTTCAGTTTCGGTTCCAGTTTTTGTTTTAGTTTCTGTTCTAAACCTGCGTCTCCTGCTTCTGGTTCAGTTTTGTTGGGCTGGTAGCCAGTAAAGTTGGGTGTTAGAGTTAGTACTCATAAGCTTGACATTGTTGGCCCACTTCATGACTAGTTAAGCGTTTGGCTTGGATGCCCTAACAGTCTATAAGTTAGACAAAGTTCTATTTACTACATTCTTTCTTCCTTTCCTTAATTTTTCAGTTTCTCTTTCTGATTTTATATGTTGCTAGTTAATTATGGTTATTTCAACTTGTAGTCATAAGGGTGCATCAGGTTTTAAAGAGGAAGGGAAAATCATGGGAATCTGGTCAGAAAATCAAGGTTCTCAAGGGAGCATGTGCTGGGTGCCATAAAAACAATGTCTATGCAACACTAGAATACTTCCTGATTGAAGGATGTAAAGGTGATGTGGGTGGTAAGTAATTTCTTGTACAACATATAAAGTCTTTGAATTTGACCATGCCTCTATGTTTCAGTAGTTAATGTTTAAACTGAACATATAGCTGATATATTTATCCCCTCAGTTTATTTTTATTGAAAAATGTTGTGCTTATCCCCTCAATAAAATTGTCATGTCTTATGTCTCAAAGATATCTAGAGTTCAACTGGAATTTTAGTAGAATTTTATAACATTTTCAATGTATGGATTTGACCATTCTTTCCTGTTTTTTATTTTCATTAGGGGAAGCTCGAATTATATGTAGGTATGTTTTCTTTTGCAATCGCAACTCTATTTGTTTTTTGCCCAGTCTATGAATGTGACTCCTTGAATAATTTTCTCATTAGTAAACACTCTTGTTACTTTGGGCTTGAAAGGCCACTAGGACTGCCAGAAGATAATGCCTGCATCCTTGTAGTCAATGATGGGAATACCAGTTTTGATATTCGTGGCTCTTTATCCCTACCCATTGATGTGATTGATTCTGGAAAGGTTTGCCATTGCTTTTTATTTATCTTTCCTTAATTCTTCCAACTTTTTATGTAAATGAACAATTTTCTGAATCCTGAGTCATTCACATCAGTGCCTTGCTATTGAAAGTATTGAGTGGAACTACCAGCTTGATAAACTACACCAGAAATCTCCTTCAACAATTGGTTTGCTGAGTGAAAAACAATGTCTAGAACTGGAGGTTGATGGGGTTTGTATTTCTTCTTTACTGCTCTCTCTTCATATATGTTGGAACATGGTAACTTTTGGAATCCATATTGCTCTTTCTTTGGTTTACCGTGGAAGAGAACAACAAAAACATATCTGAAAATTTAAAATTTGGAATACCAAAATTTTTCATATTATTCCCTCCTTCAGAGCATGTTAAAACTTGTCCCAAAAGCTTAAGTTTTATGGGAAATGGTGAGTTTAGCCACTGAATCATTTTTCTTACACTGCTCCTTAAGCGTGAGCCTAGACCCCTCATCAATAAGTAGGCTCTAACACATGCAATTTTGAACATTTAAATGGCAAGCAGGGCTGAGATAGGGTTCAAACTCAAGATCACCTACTTGATACCATGTTAAACAACCCCTTATCCCAAAAACTTAAGCTGATAGGGAAGGGTGAATTTAATTACTTAAGCATTATTCTAACATAGCATTTTCACGTACTTTTGTTGAATACTTTTTTTTTTTTTGGTGTCACAGGAATTACCTGTTGATGGTCCAGTTCATGCAGGACAAGTTCCTCCAACAGAAATTGTGGCGGTTGTACGGCCTGCCAATTTTGTTTCTTCTTTTACTTCAAAAAACTTGGATCAGAAGTATATTTTCAAGAGCAATTTAGAGATGTCTATGGAAATTAAATTTTTAAAAGAAGCTGAGCATCCTGACGAAGCTCACCATATTTATTCAGGATGTGTAACACCTTCATCATGTAAAGGATTTCATGGTTTATATATCTGTCCTTTGGGTTGCAAGTTTCCGGAATTATTTCAAAAGGCTGGTCTTTATACATTTAAATTCTCTCTTGTAAGTAATAACTAGGAACTATTGTCATGTCTTGTTTTTGTATGATATTATATATGTTTTTAAATTTGAGTCTAATCATGTAACCTGATGTAATTGAATTTTGTTTATCAGAAGGATTTGACTTGTAATAATTGTATCAAAAGAGTGCTAGTTAAGGCATCTTCCGAGGTGGGCAAGTGGGAGCTTTTGGATGGTGAGCGGAATCCACAATATAACGTGAGGTACAGCACCTTGTATCCATTGAGCTAATGAATTTTCTCTTTGAAACATTCCCTTTGGAACCTGGTGAGACATAAATGTTACTTTAACATATTATAAATTGAATAACTCCTTATGGAATATAGTATAGCTATATTATCACCTGTGAATTTGTTGTATTGGCTTTTTTTATTTTTTTCTTAGGATTTAAATCTTGCATTTTTATCTGAACATTCAACTTATAATTTATTATTTTCATTTCTTATTATGAACTTTTTTGATAGGGTTGGTTCATGTTTCCCACCTTTCTATTTGGGATGTTTTGACATTTATGACAATCGAACTACATTCACACATACTCCCAAAGTGAGGATCAAAATTCATACAATCAAGGGTGTGCTTGTCCACGTTAAGAAAATGAGTACTGAACTTTCACGTGATAAATTAACCCTAAAAGTGAAGGTATGTTTCACATGAACATATTTTACATGCCCTTTTGAATACATTGCACTCATATTCATTTAAATGTAGCTATGCTTTTTGTTAGAATATTGTCCAGTTTGCTAATTTTTCAGGATGTACTGATTGAAAGCAATGAGTTAGACAATATCAGGCCAAGTTATAAAGCGACTTTGATGATATGTCCAGAGAAGGAATTGTTCTCAGTCTCAGTTCCATGTCAAGGTGTAATGGTCCATTGAGATAGCCCCATTCTAATGTGGTGTTGGGAGATGTAAATTTTTCGTTCTGTTGCTGCATTTATCATTCTTATTACATATTCTGTTTTTATTTGTATCAGTTAGTCCTGGATCTTTACAGCTTGTCAAGGCCCAGCCACCAATGTTAGAAAACAGACTGCTTCCAGGCTGCATGGTTAAGCAGCTCCTATTAGAGGTATATTGAGGAAGTATTATCATTTTCACAAGCACACTTGTATGACATGTTTCTGTGACAATTCCAAGACATGTTCAGCTATCTGCTTGAATGGGAATTGTTGCATTTTTAAATTAAAAATGTAATTTAAAAACTTCATGTCTTCTATCTCGTATCAGTATGAGGCTCGCTGGATTGGTACTTACCCCAAAAAAAGAAAAAAAAAAAAGGTTGGCTAGATTGGCTAGTTCCTTGTGTTGATGATGTATAAAAAGTAGTGTTTCTATTGGTTTTCTCCAAGAACAACAAAATGTTAATATCTCCAACCTTAACCAGAAAATAAGTCTTAATTTTGAATAACTTTAGTCCAACTCACACATTTTAAAACTCTCTTGAAGCCTCTTATATGACAATGACACACTCATACTGTGTGTAATGTGTATGTATCTATATGCAATTTGTTTGAGGTTATCATTTATCAATTTGTTAGAACTGCATACATACCCCTATTTGTTTCAATTTCCTTTTTTTTTTCAACAACAAATTTATGTAATCAATGGGGTATTTATCACAGAACTTTGAAGAGTTTATGCAGCTTGAAAATCCGTTTATCAATGTCTACTACATTTCCCTGTGCATGCCATGAATGCTTTTCAGACATATAGCAGTTTCCTTAATGAAAATTTTTGTTGAGAGGAACTGCATGGATAGAGCAAAAGCTTTAGAGCCATCGCTTCCTACTACGCTTGAAATTTTAAGTGTTTTGGATATAATCCAGCCCCTATTTCCCTCTACCAACTTTTCTACAGCTGGTGTTTTTACATACAAATTTAATAAGCTTGACAGCACAGCACTTGTGCACTATATCATTTCCATTGAATTTTAGATGTTGCCATATTTGGAAGTTTGTAACTTCACTGCACCCTCTACATGGCAGATATGGTATGGAATATCTCTGTCTTGTAGTTAACCTTGTTTGGTTGTTCTAGTTTTATTTTTTTTTTAATTTATTTTTTTTTATATAAAAAATGTAATAAGCTTATGAGAAGATACATGATACATGATAAGATACATGATTTGATAACTTTGGGCATAAAAATTACATCAATGTGTAATGGCTTGCATTAAGCCTTCATAATTGGTATTTTCTTTGGCATACTGCAGTTTGTCATAGCATGCAGTACCTGGCTCCAATCTGGGCATGATAAATTGACTTAAAGTTTCCAGGCTTATTTTTTTCCGCCTTCAGATATTATTCAATTGGATGTCATAAACAATATTGGATATTTATGCTAGCATACTCAACTTATATAAGCATAACCCTAACTAATTGGTATAAACTACATGAACATGTCTTCTCTGTTAATTGGATTTACTGCATAGAGTTCAGTACAAGATTTGTTGTTCAACCTTGAAACAGTAGATCATGATCCTGTTTGGTAGACAATGAGAGCATGTATCTTGCACTATCTCCATTTTTGGTCTTACTTTCTAACTCTTTTAGTCAATGTGTGTTCCTACAGATGTTTGATGCATATGGTAATCACGTGTCAAAAGGCTTGGAAGTTCAGTTGGATGTGGACGGATTTCATATGCTAGATCAAACAGATCAAATAAGTCCCAAGCATAAGGTGAGGTTGCTTTTATTTTTCTAGCATGTTATTTGACATCCTGAGCATATTAAGTAAATAATTGGGATTAAGGCTCAAGGAGTTGAAAGTTAAGCTTACTGGTGTCTTATGGTATTTCACTATAACTAGAGAATTTTTCTATGTAGGTTGATGATAATGGATGCATTAACCTTGGTGGCCTCTTGAAAGTGATAGCAGGATTTGGAAGTAAAGGTATGATCCTTTCTTCATCAGCTTTCTCTTTCGTTGTACTGATCTTGTGAAACTTGTTTAGGAGATGACTTATAAAATATGAGTTTCCTTGTACCAAAAAAATGCCCTATACCATATGAATTTAACTAAAGCCTTTTATAATGACCAAGAAAATTTGACACCTGAATCATGGTTCATGTGCCACAGTGGGCATATTTCTTTTCTTATCCCCCCAAAAAGGGTAAATTATACCAACCTCCCTTGAGGTTTCATGAAATGACACTCCCTCAAAAACTATGGAGGGAATGGCACTTCCCCTCCCCTAGGTTTGCATAAAAGTGACTTAAGTCCATGTCCTCTAGGCTTGGATGGAATAAATTGTATTCTTTCTGTTTAAAAATTTTATATATTTGAAATAGCATGATAATTCTTTCTAAAATATGAAATGCCATTTTTTGTTAGAGGTGATATGAATTTTTATAAGAATATTGTTTATTTTCATAAGATGTGACTAAGCTTTAACTATACCGGGTTTTCTTTTGTAAGTAAAGATTGTAGATAGTTGTTGGTTGTTTCAAGAGATAGGGAATCGATAAAATGGGGGCTTTTGAGGCTTTGGTAATAATTGCAGATTCTGTTGTAGCAGCAAATGGAGATTTTTTTGCAAAGAAGATTTTTATTTTTTATTTTTTTATATCAGTATATTTAGCGCAAAATAATACTTATAGTGCGTTCAAAAAGACATTCTTTGCTTCTTATCTATATGACAAAGGCATTGTACATCAAACTATTTATGCTCACACACCACAACAAAATGGTGTTGTTGAGTGCAAAAAAAGACAACTCCTTGATGTTGCTCAAGACTTCTTGTTCCATATGTCTTAGAATAGTATAGTTAAAAAAAAAAAAAAAAATCATACCTAGTGCACAAAGCTTCCACTTTTGCAGGGACTAGAAGAGATCATGGTAGATAGCCTTACCCAATTTATTGGAGAGGCTAACTGCCGGACACAAACCTACAATCTGTTGCTTTTGGTTAAATCATCGAATTCATCGTTTCTTAGCCAATCCCAAAAAATTTGGGACTAATGATTGGTTGTTGCTATTGATTAATTTTACAATTTCTTAGCAACTTATTCTTTTGAAATACTTTATCATGGTTTCAAAGCAGGCGGTCTTGAGTTTGAACCCTATCTCCACTCTACCTCCCATTTAAGAATTTAAATATTCCTCATTTTGGACCTTATTTATTAAGGTTTGGGCCCACATGTGAGGAAGAGTGTTTGAGTAATATAGTTAAATGACTACTTCATAGTTTCCTAAAAGTAAATGGTGAATTTAGTCATTATGTAAAGGTTGCTAAGAGACTATTTGTTCCAAGATGGGCTAATGTGACATATTTGCTCCAGCTTGGGCAACTGTTATAGAGCTACTATTGTGTAACTGGTACTATTGTATTGTACTCTTTGGAGTTTGGAATATTTCCATGGTAAATTGTCCCCACCAACTGATCATTTTCAGAATATCCCTTATCCCTGTGTAACTAACTCTCCTATATAAGTGGAATATGGAAGCTGAGGGCTGTAACAATTTCTTACCTCCTTTTTCTAAATACCATTTTCTAGATAGTATTAATTAACAACCATATTGTGAGTGAATTATGGTTTAATTCATTCTATCAACCTTGCCTTGCAGCTTCACTTTCTGTTTTATCTGGCCATGAAGTTGTTTTCAAGCAGGAGCTTCAAATTGAAAAAAGGGAGTTGAGGATTGCATCAAGGGTTAGTAATTACTTGCTTCGGTATTTTAGGTTTTAAAATATTGTATCTACCATGAATTATTCTTTCAAATTCATGATGTATGTAATTTTAGGTACCTGAGTTTTGTACTGCTGGTACTGAACTGGAAAATATCATTTTTGAAATTGTCAACTCTGAGGGTGATGTTGATGAGACTATTCATGATGAAGATAAGTATGGGCAATCTCACACTCTCACTATAAAGTCAGAGTCATTCAATACTGAGGAATCTATTCGGTACACTTTTAAACATGGGCGCTGCACTGTTCCTGCTATTCCCCTCCCTCAAAAGAATGGGATGTTTTGCTTTGAAGCTTCTCATTCTCGTCACCCAGAGCTAAATTTGAGTGTTCAGGTGACCACAACTTTGCAGTGACTGATTTTATTAGGAGTTCTATATTGATGATTGTTAAGCTTTATGAGCAGGTTTCTGTGCAAGCTCCAAAAGTGGAGTATGATGATATTCAGTCTCCATCTATAGACGGAAATGTCTTGCTCCTTCAGGACTCATCTTCCCTAAAGCAAGTAGAAAAAGTCATGGTGTCCATGATAAATAATGAGAAGGTACAGCCATTAACCTCAGCTTTATTTCATATTTTCAGATAAAAATGCATCGGTGTTCCTTAAAAAATTTTTCTACTGTCATTAATTGAGTTCCCTGCCTTGATGGCTTCTCTATGCAGAAACTTGAGGATAAAATAATTCAAATTGGTTATCGCATTAGGAATCTGGAGAAGCAACTGAATACACATTCTAAAAGGAAGGAAGAAGTCGAGCAAGATTTGTTTCAATTGCAAGGTTTTGAATTACTAGCACATGTTATTATTATTTTACTCATAAAATAGGCATATAGGGTTGGATAAGTGAACGAAAAAGTATCCGATCAGATGTAAAGGGAACATTTCTTAGTGAATCCAGGTCCAGTGATGAAGATGTCTTATTTGTAGAAAGAATTCACATATACAACTCAATATAGCAATTCAATTTCTTTGATGGTATATTTGCCCAAGTCACGGAGGCATGTAAAATTCTAAAGCTGATAGCAAATATATCGTAAATTCTATTGTGTCTGTTGAATTCTTATTTTCTAAGACAAATATGTTCTACTGCAAAAGGAAACAAGGATGTACTGTTTACTGTTATTTAGCAGAACATATACTTTTTGGCTAAAAATCACACTCATGTGAAAGAAAATATTTAAAAAAAAAATATGATTCACTTGCTAATCAAACTAACCAGGTCTAATATTTTCGTTTTTATTGATAATGACCTGAGGTAATGCATCTTATTGAAGATGCATATGATCATCCCATTTTAAACTTTGAATGCGCATGTTGAGATGCTTTTTTTTTTCCTGGTTGTCCACTTCACTATAACTACATTTTATGTCCTACTGAGTGTATGTGGATCCTCATAGCTAATGACAGAGTAGGTGATAGACCTATAGCACTTAGTTGCATGGACATTGCCTAGCCATTAATTGGCTGCAACCTATGCTCTGGAGCCCTATGCTGGCAATATGTGTTAAAAAGATAATTTGGTGTCCGAAATTCACTGCTATTTATGAGTGTAGCATTTGATGTTGCTTGGTGATTTATCCTAAATATATGTTTGTAATTTTGCTATGCATAAGCATGTTTTCCTAATCATGACTCATTTCCAGCATCTGTCAACCCAAAGTACTTTCCCACAAAAGAGGAACTGATAAATTGGATAGAAAGCATGAATCACTCTGCAGCGGCTGTCCTCTGCAGTCTTTCAAGAGAATTCTCCTTCCAAGAGCAGCCAAATCATTTGTTGGAAGATATAATTGGCCTGGTTGCACTTCTGGGTACAGTTTGCACCAACAATCTTAGCAGGTTGTTTCTCCTTTGATTTTTTTTTTTTTTTGTTAGAAGTATGCAGTTAAATGATTAAATATATCATATCCCAATAGCTTAAGCTTTTGGAAGAATCTGTAATTTAACAATTTTTAACTCTCTTCTTCAATAAAGGAGTTACTTCAATCCTCTGTATCTTATTCCATTTATGCTGTCTCTGGATTGGTCTCTCTGCAGGATTTTAGCAGAGTACTTGGGTGAAGATCAGATGCTTGCTGTTGTCTGTAGATCCTTTGTGACTGCAAGTGCTCTTGAGAATTATGAACAAAATGGAGAAGTGGATTGTGGGCAAGCCCTTCATGCAGCAGCAGCTGCACGTGGAAATTCTATTAACGGTCGATTTCTTGTTATTTGCCTTGAAGATCTAAGGTATTCTTTTGTGATGATTGTGATTCACATATTTTGGTAGTTATTGTTATAAAAATGATCCTTCCTCATAATTGTGAGTTTATTTTTCTTCCCCTTTTCCAAGAAAAGATAAATATTAGGGTTTGAAGTTGAAATGTTAGCATCAAGGATAAAATCTGTAATATTATATGAATTATTGAACTTTTTGGCAGGCCTTATTCTGGGAAGTATGAAGGTAGTGACCCTCAGAGGAAGCTGGCCTTGCCGTATCCTACCTTGCCTAGGGGGAATGTGCCAAGAGGTTTCATTGGGTATGGAGTTAACATGATTGACTTAGACATTGATCATTTACACACAAGAACTGCTGCAGGCCATGGTCTTCGGGAGACAGTACTGTATCGTCTTCTAGGAGAGGTTCAAGTATATGAAACCAGGGAATGCATGTTAGAAGCCCGTCATTGTATAAAGCATGGTGCTGTATCTCTGGATGGTGGCATTTTAAGAGAGAATGGAGTTATTTCTCTTGGATATGGGTCTCTCTCTCTCTCTCACTATGAGATCATTTGTGAAACAATTTTTTCTTTTTCTTTTTCTTTTTTTGCTTGACATGATTCTAGTCATGAATTTTTTTTTTTTTTTTTTGGAGCCTCATACCTCAAAAAAGGACAGATTTCCTTGATTGGATGTGGGAAGTTCCAAGCTGGTATAGAATCGTATTTAAAGAGTTCAGATAGAAAGGTCAAGACAAAGAAGAATAATACGATGAAACAAAACACAACGTATACTTTCTTAGTAGGTTCCAACTTAATAGGAAGCTTTGTACAATATATCATGTCACAACTCACCTTTATTTCCCATTGCAATGTTGAATGCTTTCTTTACTAGGAATGTTCTCATGTTGTTGGAGATCAATTATCTAAAAAACATTTAGGACATATGGACACCTAAGGAATGTGCAAGATTACTATAAGTACTTATTCAGCCTACAGGCATATTGATAATATGTGACCAAGATTTTTTATTTTTCCTCTTCAGGGATCCTCGTATATGTTTTCCAGTTGTCACACCAGACAGTGAGTCCTCGGCAGGAAATGTGGAGGTCATGAAATTAATTGAAGAAAAAAAGGAGGAGTTGGAAGTGATCACCAGTTCTATTGGGAAGATGACTAAATCCCATGAAAAATCTTTGAAGAAGTTCAAGAAGAAGAAAGAAAAGTACGACAAGTTCATGGATAATATGGAACCTGTGTTAAAAGACTACTATTTGGAATATAAATCCAAGAGCAAGTCAGATAACTCACCTTGCTGATGTACATTGTCCTTCTGTAGTGCAGTAAATCTCTATAATGCTTGTAAATATCCATAGAACAGGTTTTTGCTTAAAAGGAAATTTTATATTTGTAGATGTCACTTTTGGAAAACTACTAGAACCCTGAGAATTTTACTGCTAGCACAACTCCAAAATTCATAGGATCAACATAGCAGTCCATTTACTTTTATATTCAATGTTTGAAGAAGGCCTCTTAATTTAGGGTTAGAATTCAATGTGTAGCACTTTATTTATGGTTTGGTATCAATTTACATAATTACATCTATACTTATTACACTGGTTTCTCATTTTGGTCGCATCTTTGATGATTATGGCCTGTGAATCTGTGATTAACAAATATTATTTATTTAGGTAAAATGCATTAAGATCCTCTGAACTCTTATGTTGCAGTAAGATGGCATGGCTTTTTTTTTCTTTGCCAATTCAGTTCATAAACTTTGGCACTATAGTTCATAAATCCCCTTCATGTCCATTTCCATCTATTTCAACTTTTTTATTTTTCACCAAATCATTGTAACACCCACACCCCCGAAAA
Source organism: Quercus lobata (assembly GCF_001633185.2). Lineage (NCBI taxonomy): Eukaryota > Viridiplantae > Streptophyta > Magnoliopsida > Fagales > Fagaceae > Quercus > Quercus lobata. Next base: position 8,784,422 of record NC_044912.1, read on the forward strand.
AAAAACAAAACAGAAGAAAGGAAAGGATTTTACTGCTAATGCATAAAAGTTCAATCTTAAAGCATTTTTTTTCCCCAAGGATTTGATGCCCCAAAAAAAAAAGGTTAAAATGGATAGAGGAAAGGACGGCCATGGCTCACAGTCCCGACTTTGGAAATCCTCCTCCTCCTCTTCCAATATATTTTTAATAAAAAAATCTTATATTAAATTTAACCAATGGCCTCTTCTTAAATTTTAAATAATTATACTATAATTAAATAGATGATTAATGCATCATTTCTTTTTCTTATTATTAGTACTATGTCTTACAAAACCCTTTTTTTTTTTCTTTTTTTTTTTTGGCATTTGGGTAATTAGAAATAGAGATATTATGTTTGATTTTTTTAGAATAAATAACAATTATAATTTTTGTGGTTATGAATTAGAGATCTTTGTTGCACTTGTCATTTATGATGAAAAATAATGTTTTCTCGTTAATAACTATTATTGTTATATTTTTCTTATATTGACATGTATAATTTTAGCCTTCCAGTTCCATTTATGTTAAGTGAGTAATATATCCTATTGGTTTCTTTTAATGGAAGTATCAAACCTCTAAGTTAGGTTAAACATTTATAAACACATAATTTTACCCATTAGCAATGTAGGACTACTCCCACGAGGCTTTTGGGTTTTTTTTTCTTTTACAAAAGAAGTTAACAATGTGAAGGAAATGAATATGTGAGGTTTAGGACTAGGACTTGTAACACAGTGATCACTAAGTATTTTGGAAGCAAAATTTCCAAAATGCAAAAACACAACAAGGCTTTGGTAAATTGCAAAAACACTTGATGGGGTTTCAATTTTTTTTCTTACATCTTTTATCGCTTAGTCACATAAATTATTATCCACCACCCCCCCCCCTCTCCTCCTCAAATATAAATTACCCTTAAAAACCAAATCTTTTTGAACTTTCAAATATCACAAATTATTATCCCCCCCCTCCTCAACAATTGCCAGTATTTTTTATTTCTTTTTCTTTTTCATTTTTAAGAAGGATTGCCCTTAAAATAAATTTCATTAGCCAGTCATCAATGAAATTCAAATTATGTAATTCAAAATCAACCAAATATTAGCAAAAAGAAAAGAAAAGAAAAACCATTTCAGTGATCACCCTCATTCTCTGATATCACAATTTACAACATCATTAACAACATGAGATCCCTCTATCGACAACATATTCTCAATCAATCACTAAAATTATTTGGGGCTTGTTTGGTTAGCTGAAAAAAACATCTTTTTTTGTTTTTATTTTCAATTTTTAGTGGGTTCCACCACTAAAAAAACTAGTTTGATTTTAGTATTTGTATCCAGTTTTCAATTTCAATATCTTAAAAGTTTGATTTGAATACAAAAAAATGAATACAACTTTTCGGCGTTTTCGTTTTCAATGAATACGAATACAGTGGCATATTCGTAAATATTGTAAAAACACAAAGTTATATTTTTTTTTTTTTAGTAATGTGATGTGTGAGTGAGAAAAGTTACTTTTGTTGAAATAGAAAACAATAACGAAACCCGAATATGATGTATTCTATATTCAAATTACATATTCAAAACAACTTACCAAACACTACCAAATATGAAAATAAATGTTATTTCTATATTTAAATTTAGGTTTTGGATATAGAATAAAGAAAATGAAAAGTGGATACCCACTTTTTGAAAGCAAACAGACCCTTGCCTCCTGAGATAGGTTTATATTTGCAAAGAACCGTAAATGGGAAATTATATATTTTTATTTTCCTTTGTGTTTTAGCAAGCAAGCAAACAAATAAAACGCAATTGAAACAAAAATAAACTAATAAAAAAAAAACACCATTAACCGTGCACACACACTAAGACGTATTATTACATAACCACAAAACCTTTTTGTCCTCTTTGTTTTCTCACAACCAAACAAAACTTTTACCAAAATTTCATCAGAAGGTATTTGTATATTTTTTAAATTAGAAGTGAAAATGCATCAAATCCTATGTGGTGTGGGGTGTGTGTATCTCTATATTTGTCTTATGTTTTTCCCCTTGTCTCCTAAATTAGTTAACTTGCCCCAGTCCCATTGCCGTAATCGTTTCTAATCAAAGCCAACAATACTATCACATGAGAAACTTAAAAAAAAAAACAAAATTATTTTTCCAAAATGACACGATTGAACCATTACTCAAATTTGAAAAACAGCCAAAATATTTATTAAAATAATCGAACAGATAAATGATGAGACTAAAAGGGCTGACCTTGTAAGTTTTGTCACCAAAGAAATGGATTTCATGAAAATCATTTAGGTATCTCAAGCAGTAGGCCTCGTCCCAACCTTGAGGAAAAAAACATGTTACAAAAATTATACATGGAACTGGTGAACCTGAAAGGCTGAAACCTCATTAATTCATTTGCAACTTTTTTTTTTTTCATATTACATACTGAAGTTCTGTAACAAAAGCTATACTATGATAAAAGAAAAACTTAAAATTTAATATTTTAGGGAAAAAAAAAAAAAAAAAAAACCAAAAGTATCTTTAGTTCTTTACCTTCTCATACATTTCAAATTGGACAAGTTACAATATTAAAAAAGGAGTGAATATATTCAAACTTTTTTTTACCGGTAAGTTTCCTAGCTACGAAATATAATGTAAATATGAAATATTATATTCATAGCTAAGCAAATGTCTTATTGGAAACCAAAAAAAAAAAGAAAAAGCTAAAACCTAAAAGGCTAAAATATTTGTATTCAATTATTTACTATTATTAGGCATGCTTTATTAACTGTACGAGGAGAGAACAACGAAGAAAAGCAATTAATTATTGTAAAAAGTCCAACCTAACGCGAATTAGAATAAAACCAAAACTTTTTGCACATGAAACATAAGATATTAGCGAGTATTTGGCATGACCTCCATTGAATTGCTTTGAGAGTAGGTGAGGAAGAAAAACTTCATGAGGCATATCATTAGAAGATGTACAGGCACCTTGTGAGACTATTAGTTTGGTGATTTTTGTTGAGTAGATATTATTGGTTTTTTGAAGGTTTATTACTATTGAACTCTTTGGTTTTTGCACCCAATAATTTACTTTGTACAAAAATTAAAAAAAATTGATGGACATGTGACTCTAAATTGAACTCTAGTTGGAATCTAATTGGATTTGAACTCTTTGATTTTTGCACCCAATAATTTACTTTGCACAAAAATTAAAAAAATTGATGGACATGTAGCGCTAAATTGAACTTTATTTGAAATCTAATTAGATTTAAACTCTTTGATTTTTGCACCTTATAATTCACTTGACATAATAATTTAAAAATTAAATGAGACACATGGCACAAAATTAGACTCCAATTAAAATCTAATTTAAAATCTAATTAGATTTTCTCTAATATATATATATATATAGATTAATAATAAAAAAGTTTAAAAAAAAAAATATTTTTGAGAAATTCACACACAAATCCTAACACATTGAAAAAAGAAAAACAACATTTTTCACTAACAAATCATTTGTGTCCAAAAAAAAAATTCCCAACTTGAAATTATTTATTTATTTGCAATTTTTTTTATTGAGTGTAAGTATTTTCCAATGAGACAAATTATAATGATATATGAATTGAGATCATACGCATAACGCAATTGGTATGGATGGTTAAGATTTAAAGTTACAAAAAGCAACTTTAAATCTCAACCAATAAATATAAAAAATGAATAAAAATAAAAAATAGTTGTGAGGGAGTTGAGTGAATTGTACAGTGCAATTGATAATTTTAAATCTCAACCATTAAATATAAAAAATGAAAAATTGGTGCAATTCACCTCGGTTATCTCACAAAAAATTTTCACTTCTCACTTCTCATAAAATTTTTCTTTACTTTTTTTTAGTTAATAGTTGAAATTAAAAATTATTTTTCATAACCACCAACCTCAACTATTAAAAGTAATTGCAACAATTGCCTGATCTCAATTGTATACTCATATATACTATATGCCTATATGCATAAAAAGTCAAAATTCAGAGAGAGAGAGAGAGGGAGAGAGTGCAAGCGAAAATTGCGAGACAGACACTGAGAGAGAGAACGAGCCAACCTCGGCTACAAAATGTTTCAACCCAATAACCAGGTTAGTCCCTTTTCTAAGTTTTTAAGTTTTCTCACTCTTTTTCTTTGCTAAGAAAATATGAGAAAAATTAATAAAAATAATTGAAAGGAAAATTTGGAATCTTTGTAACTGTGAACACCAGGGTTTGAATTTGGAATTTGCTTTATTTTCTTTTATCTACTTGTTTCTGTGCCCACATTTTTTTTCCCACCAACCAAACAGAGCATTAGGGTTTCTCATGCATGCCCTTGTTTTCTTCTTTACAGTTGTTTAAAGCTTTAATTTTTCCCAAGACAAAAGCAAAAGGGACTTCAATTATAGTTTTTGTTTAGTGTTTTAAACTGTTAGATTGAAAAATTTTGTTCTGGGTATTTGTGAAATGCTCATAAAGTAAGCTCTGTCGAAATGTTAAGTGAAAATTGAAGGTTTGGTTTGTAATGGTACTGACATAAGCATTGACTTCAATTATAGTTTGTGTTTTAGTGTTTTAAACTGTTAGATTGAAAATTTTGTTCTGGGTATTTGTGAAATGCTTATAAAGTAAGCTCTGTTGAAATATTAAGTGAAAATTGAAGGTTTGGTTTGTAATGTTACTGACATAAGCATTTTGACCTTGAAGGAAAATTTGGGTAGTTTTTGTCTTTAGTGTTTATGCTTTAAAATACTAAATTTTAACTACTTGATTATCTTTCTCTCCTTGCAGCTTCCAGTTCAAACTATCAAAGATTCATCAGCATTGATGCAAGTTGATCAGACTGAGAAAAGTATAGTTGTAAGGGATGAAAAGCAAAATGGAGGATTTGCACATGCTGAGACTATCATATACTATTCTAAGGTTGTGAAGATTATTAAATTTCAGAGCTGCTTTGACATATTGGTTGATTGCATCTGCTAATGGAAATAATAAATCTTTTGTTCTATGGTTCTTGTTGAGGTGTTGTATAACAAATATGCAAAATTTTATATTTGTTTCTTATTTCATGGTCTATATCTTGCCAGTGACAACTGGACCAAATGGCATCACCTTCCCCTATAAGTAAGGGGGGTGAGGTCATGGGTACAATTTATGCAGGTGTGCGACTTGTGTATTTACCCATTTAAAATGTTCACGGATATGTCATTTCTTAATAGGGTTTACTGTATATTGAGTAGCAATGTGTCAAACTAATTTACCTATTTAAAATGTTCGTGGATATGTCATTTCTTAATACATTTACTGTATATTGAGTGGCAATGTGTATAACTAACTAAACTAACTTCGCAATAACTTCATCTGTGCAGAGACTTCAAGATGATCTGCAAATGTTAGGGATGAAAATCAAAGGGCATGAGGACAATATAAAATTTCTGAATGCTCAAAATAACAAATTAGATGACCTCATTCTTGATTTGCAAGGTATAATCTTTTTCTTTATTTTTTATTTTTATTTATTTTTAATTAGTCACTAATGTTAAGCAAGCCCATCTTAGCAAGTGAATGAAATGCAGATAAATTGAGTACATGACTAATTTCTAAAGCCATATACAACATCCAGCTTCTTAAGGATACAGTTATAACTATCATGTTATAAGATATCTTGCTCTTGGTTAAAACTTGTGCCCTATATCATTAGATAAAGAAGATCTCAATTGTGTAAGTTTTTGTTATCAAAGAAGATACTCAAGCAACCATCTCTCCTCATTCTTAACATCATCAGTTATAGTTACCTGAGAATTTTATGGAAATTATAAACTAAAAGATGAAGTGTATAAAAGTGTTTGACATCAGGTCCATGTTGTTTGGGTAGGAAAGGACTTAAGTTAAGTTCAAATTTTCAAATGTCTAAGACTTTGACTCTTTGATTCCATATTTGTATTAACTACAAGTTTCATCTCAGTTACCTTGGGCAAGCATCATGGTTCGAGCACTCCAAAGATTGAAATTGAGAACCATTCCCAACTTCAGAGTGAGGACCAAACAACTGAACTGATTCTACAGCATGAAAAATCTGCTGCTGGTATTTTGTGTCAATTGAAAGCTCGACATGGTCCTCAGGCTTCCCATCTTCAATTGACCAAGGATGTGCTGGGTATTGTTGCTACACTTGGTAAAGTGGACGATGATAATCTTAGCAGGTTTGATTGACTTTGCACTTCATTTGCTCTCAATTTTTGGTATTCTGCATAAGTTATGGTCTTGTCATCAACTGCATTTGATCATTTATGGTTCTCTTTTGGATAAAAATAGACTATGACATTTTAGTAGCTTCGTCATCAAAGCTTCTTTGTTGGGGCTTAGTGTGCCTACTTTAGAATGGGTTAGAATGAATTTAGTTGCTATAAAATATTGCCAAAATGGCTCATTGATTAGGAGGTCCAAATGAATGAGTGGGCCTGTTTACTTACTAGGCTGGGGATGGGATATTTTGGCAAGGGACATTGTGACTGATGACTATTAACAATTCTATATTATGCTTAATATAATTGTCCTTTTATTTATTTGGAATGCAGGCTTTTTTCAGAGTACTTAGGGTTGGAGACTATGCTGGCCATTGTCTCTAAGACTTATGAAGGTGTTAAAGCCCTAGAAACATATGACAAGCAAGGCTGCATAAATAAAAGTTCTGGTCTTCATGCACTTGGTGCTACTATTGGAAGGAATATGGATGGCAGATTTCTCGTCATTTGTCTTGAAAATATAATGCATGAGTCTCATATTTTGTCTTTGTTTGACAATTTGGACTTGTAGTTTGTAAACCTTCTAAAAGAATTCTTTTCCCCCTTTCACAGACCATATGCAGGTGAGTTTGTAGCAGATGACCCTCAAAGGAGGCTTGATCTTGTAAAGCCAAAATTACCTAATGGGGAGTGTCCTCCTGGCTTTCTTGGGTTTGCTGTGAATATGATCAATGTGGACAACGCAAACTTATTTTGTGTCACAGCTAGTGGACATGGCCTCAGGGAGACTCTATTTTACAATCTCTTCTCTCGTCTTCAAGTATATAGAACAAGGCAAGACATGGTAAGTGCTCTTCCTTGTATAAGTGATGGAGCTGTTTCTTTGGATGGAGGGATGATTAGGAGTACCAGTGTGTTTTCCCTAGGGGATCGGTAAGAAGCTCTGCTATCACAAATGAATTTCACATTATTTCCATATACATATTTTTAACTTCTTTTCTCTTCTTCAAAACTTAATCTTGTGTTTGCAATTAGTAAGATGCCTGCAGTATTTTTACTTATTTTAAAAAAAAACTGATGCCTACAATATTTTTGTAACACAAATGCCTAAATAATGTTCTTCTCCTAATTGTGGTTGAATTTCTGTTAATAAAATTGCTATATGAGATGCTTGACCCATGGACTTTCTGCCACTCCTCTGCCCTTTCAAAGGTAAAATCATGATTGTTAAAAGCACTGTAGTGTTCCTGCTTCTTGTTCAGCCACCAGTCTACAAATTGTAAAATCCTGGAGTACAGTGGCTTTTTAGGTTGGAAAGCATTAATCCCCTCTTTCTGAAAACTCTTCTCCAACTATGTAGGGTACTTTGTCAAAATTAGAATTGTTCTCATTATACTTTATGATTCCTAGGCATTAGTTATATTTGATATGTCTAAACTTATTAGCTTATTAGGGTTTTAAATCATCATAAATTATGGATCCTGAATTTCTACTCTAATTCGTTTTATTGTCATGCTGTTGCTCAAAGTCAAACATTAGAAGATAAAAATTTGAACCCTGAACCTATCCAAAAAAAAAATTGAACCTTGTGGATTTTTGATGCAGCGTGAGCATGTAAAAGCAAAATCTATAACACACAATTACTACAACTCTTCCATGAAACCTAAGTTCTACAAGAACACTAGGCTAGCAAAATAATAGAGAAAACCTCTCTAGCAAACTTTTATTAAAAAACACATAATATTAATCAACCTCTCTATAAAGAGTATCTATAGGAATAAAATTTCTCCTACTCCTACTTGAGAAAGGAAAAACAACTATGAAAAGAAAAACAATTAAAATCCTAATTCATCTAGGAAAAGGATTTTAATTGAACTTGTAAAAGCAAATAAATCCTAATTCCTCTAGGAAAGAGAAAACAACATAAAATATTAAAATATTTTATTCTCCATTAACCAATCTGCATCAATTTCAATTTCATTGTTTAATAGAATTGGAATTTTAATTGTTGCTTCATCTTAGTTTTGGAACCTCTTGATGATGTTAGGGAAGATGTAGATGTGAAATTCCCAAAACCCTTGGTGACTTCAACCGTACCTGAAAAACACATTGAGGCTGAGAGGCAGGTCAAGGAGGTGAGATGGAAAAAAGAAAAAATGCAGGATGATATTCAAAGAGAACAAGCATTATTGAATCATGCAAAGTTCAATTTTGATAGAAAGAAGCAAGAGTTTCTGAAGTTCCTTGCTGAAAGCTCATCATACGTAACTCAGGTAATGCCTTCAACTGATCCCTAACTAACAGCAATTTGTGGTTTGCTTATGGAAGCGACTTTTTTAAGTTTAATTAGTAGACATGAAGTAGAAATTAAACTTTTAAATTGACAGATGCTGTATGCTATTTACTAGTTTTTTGGGTGAGGGGGTTGGCAATTAACTCGATCTTTGTGAACAATGCATTGAAATTCCCTCTGTTTTGAGCATGACCAGAAAATATTTTATTGAAAAAGATAAATCCTTAAGTCCTCTTTTAAATTATGATGTCAATTAAGTGCTGTGTTGGAGACTTACTGATCAGCAATAGTTTTGATCAATGATAATGATGCTGTTATGAATGCCAAAGTATGTGAACCCATCTATGAAAACAGCAATATTTCAACAATGTTGATATTGTATATGATGGATTTACTCTCTAGGATCAAATCTTATTTGTTTTCCAAGCCTTGTGATGACCACACGTTTGGAAAAGCCAGAAATGCAAAGCATTTTGGTGTTATCCCTTTCTTTCAATCCTCTCTCTAGTTTTCTCATATATTCTACGTTTGTGGATGACTTATAAATTTTATAAATGCAACTTTACAGGCAGCACCAGTGACCCCAAGATGATGTTTATGTTAAACAAACCAAGCCTAAAATTAGTACAGTTGGAGGGAATGGAGGAGCCATTACAGTCGGTGTTTGTCAGCATGAGCTATGGCTGAGATCCATGCTTCGTTTCCAGTTGTGGATGCAAGAAAAAGGTGGTGTTGAGGGAAAGGCATAGGTTTTGGGTCCAGTGACACGATTTTTTCCCTTCAAATACTGAAGCCGCAGAAGCGGCATTAAATTAGGAATCCCTTGGTACTCAGTATGCTCATGATTACACTGTAATGCAAGATTAGATTATTGAAGATGCAACTTCATTTCCTTCTCATCTGTCTCTGGATTATTCATGCATTATGTGTATTGTGCATAATCTGGTTAATTTGCATAATTAGAGGCTGTTAATATTGCATAGCGTCTTCATGCATAATTAGAGGCTGTTAAGATTGTTTACATAATGATCCAAGGTTTTTTTAATATTGCTGGCTCTCTAATAATTTATTTTTAATAATATTTAGTAATTTTTTAAACTGCCCATTAAGTATTATGTTGGATGCTTAAAATTTTGTTATCTCTAAAATTGATTTTTTATGAACTACTCCTTGCGATGCCAATGGGGATCGAGTCCAGTCAGCTTACGCGAGTAGACAAGGAGTGATGTTGGTTCTATATAGGCATCAAAAGCAAAAAGCTACCATCTTGGATGGGTTCAAGAAATGACTCGGGTTTTATGACTGATGTAACATGAATAATTTTGTTAATTCGTAAATTTTGCTTTATATTTTCTAGGATGAATGTTGTTTCTATATAGAATGCATGTCCCTATTAAGAATTAAACATAAGTATAATTTGATATCTGAAGAACCACAAAAGCTGAGTCAATTGTGAATCAGTTGCTAATTTGATATCCAATTTTTTTGTTTGTCAACCACCTAAACAAGATTATTGTTTAGCCTGATTGCATATAAATCTAACAGTTCAAAGTTGAATTGATCAGTTTCAAACTGAACCAAATTCCTTATTTTCCAAACGTTAAACATCTAAATAGGTTTAAAGCTGGTGAGATCTCATTCTTCATTGGTGTGGGGGGTTGAGGTGTTTGATAATTGAGTTTTAATTGGAGTAGTGAAATTATGTGGTACAATTTGTAATAGTTATACTAAGTCACACGGTGCACTACGATTTACAATCAAACTTCTATTATTAAGAAAAAAGAATTATAGATTATTAAAACAACTTAAAAAGAATTTTAATAGTAAAATTATAATTGGATTTGTTAGTTTTTTTTTTTTTTTTTTTTTTTTTGAAACCTTGGCAATAGTCAATTGTGTTACTTATTTTAATGTAGTTATAAATTATAATACGTCCATGGAGGGGTCTGAATTTTGATTTTTCTCATAAAGGAAAGCTAGTAATATTACCGGATTATGAGTTTGGATTTTGATTCTTCTCATAAGGGAAAGCTTCTAATATTCTTGGATTATAAGGCTCATGATTGATGACACCCAATTTTTTAATTAAGGGTAACCAATTAAATTAATATGACCCTTAGTTATATTACACTTGTTCTTTATGAGAAGATTTTATTACACAATATTATTTAAGGAAAACATAAAGACTATTAACAATTTTACTTTAAAAAATTAATAAAAAAAACTTACAAAGTTATAATTTTTTTTTTTTTTTTTTTTGAGGGGGACAAAGTTATAATCTAATTCATTAAACTATTTAATTATTTTATTTGTTTCGTGTTTGAAAATTAATAATACTCATGAAGGAACAAATTGATAATTAAGAATTAATAGATTCTCCCTAAAAAATGACAATTAACATAAGGATAAATTATGTATTTAGTCCGTAATCTTGTGTATCAATTTGATCCTTGACATTTTGAATGTGTCAAAATGGCGCTTAAACCATTTAGTATAGTATCAAAAGGGTCCACATCGTTAAGTAATAGATAAAAAAATGTTGATACAACAACTAATCATCTATAATTTATTGTGAAAATGTTGTGGATGTAGCAGCTCTCAAAATGATGAGTTTCATAACTTTTATTATAACTCAACATGTCACGAGTTGTGAGTGATAAAGATATGGGCATAAATGGACCCACCACCGCATGTTGTGGTAAAAATTGAACATTTTTCAAAAAAATACCTATTGAGTTGACTTAGGATCATAAGAGCACATTAGCATTAGGGGTGTAAAACCCCCCAAGTGACTATTTTACATCCTTTTTGCCTCAAAACATGCCAAATCTGGGCTTGTATATCTAAAAAATATACAATCTAGCTACAGGTAGTTGCTTAATTTACAACCTACTATTCACTTGAATGTAAACTTAAAAGACATTATTTAATTCACTCAGCTCTCTGTCTTCTGGTTGCTAATAAAGCATTATTTTATAATATTTGATGGTGTAGTTATATTATTTCATTGTGTTGACTTATATTAATTTATTGTGCTATATGGAAAAAAAAAAAAAAAAAAAAAAACTGGGATGTTGGGTGTATTGTAAAGTGGGATGGTATAATAAGATAAAGTAACTTTTTAGGTTATAAAATATCAACTTTTATACAACCCCGGATGCTAGTGCAGATTTTTTTTCAAGATAACACTGACTTTCAAACAATTTTGTTAGTTAGCACGTTTTCAAAACTATTTAGGAAACTAATATCTCAAGTGCAATAAACTCGCTTGGACTGTCACGGAACTCGAGCCTCTTGGACTTGAGTTCTGTCATATAAAAATTAGGACTCAATTTTGTTTAAATTTCATAATTCAATTTCAGTTCTTACCTTTAACAAACTCCAGCAAAACTCAACTCCAACAAAATCGGAAATGGTTCAATCCAATTTGAGCAACTCCAGCACCCAGGTCCGAACCGAGCAACTTCAGCAAAACCTAGGTACGATATGATCTGAGCATAACCCCAGGTGGGTCTCTGGGTTTGCTTGGGTTTGTTGATTTCATTATTTCTCTCTGGATGTTGTGTTTGATTATTGGAGAAGAAGAGTTTTTGGAAATGGGTTGTTGTGTTTGATTGTCGGAGAAGAAGAGTTTTTGGAAATGGGTTTGTTATAGCAACTCATTTGTCGTTATTTTTGGGTTCTTCGGGTTCGATGTTATTTTTGAGGATTTTTTTTTTTCAAAATAACACTAAAACTCAAACAATTTCGTTAGTTAGCACGTTTTCAAAACTATTTAGCAATCTAACAACTTGAGAGTAAGAGACTCGATTTTGGAGTCATAAATCGAGTATAATTAACTTGATTTTCCCATCGTGGTAGTAGCTGAGGTGGACATTTCGTCCACGTAGGCATAGAACTCAAGTTCTTTGGACTCGATTTTTTTGAGATGAACTCGAATCCTCTGGATTCTATTTAACAGTCTGTGTTGGATAAACTGCTTTAAAAAGTGCATTTTCTAAAAATAGTGTTTTTAAAACGCGCTTCTTGAAAACACTATTTATCAAATCACACTTAACTGTTTGGTAAAACCACGAAAAAGTGTGGTTTCTATAAACTGAACATTTGGATAAAATTGGTGCAAAATGTATGTGGTAGGTGTAATTCACCAAAATGGACATAACTATGTTGTTAAGGCTCCTTTCTCATCTTGTAACTTGTAAGACATATAATAACAGAATAAATTTTTTATAGGTTAGTGACTTGTTATAAAATAAGAAAAAGTTTTCTTAAAAATTAAAAAATTTATAAAAAAAAGAAAAGAAAATGACACCCACTTTAATGTTTTATATTTAATTGTAATTTTTTTTGGGGCAAAAGAATCAATCCCTTAGACTCCCACCACATTTTTTGCCTACTTGCTTGTCTTCCTTTTCTCATCCCTACAGCGCCGCCACCCATTAATCTTCTTTAGTTCCAATTTTCACCCTTGCCCATAAGATTCTAGTCAAGTAAAACAGTGAGGACAACTAATCCTTACAATGAAAACGAAGCAACAAGCTAAGAGAGACAAGGGATCAAAAAGTGAACAACTGGAGGCAGACAGGAGATCTATGAAGCACGGTGCGTTTCGGTACTCGGGTGCGGGTGCGGGTGCGGCGGGACTCGGCGAATAAAAAATTATTAAAAATATTTTTATTTATATTTTCTATATATTTTTACTATTAAAATATTCTTAAAAAACACATTAATATACTTGATTCACAAAACAAAGAAAGAAGAAGGCAAGAAACACATCTGAGGTCAAAATTTCGGCTGCTCTGACGAGTTTCAAGGCCGATTTCGGCCTGTTTCGGCCGTATCGGACGCCGGCCGATACGACCCGATACGGCCCGATTCTGGCCGAATTAGCCCGGTTCGTAGCGAATTGAAGCCGATTCGACACGAATCGAGCCGAGTCGACGAGAATCCGAGGAAAAAAAAAAAAAAAAAAAAAACTCAGACGCGACACCAACGAGCGGTAAACCGCGTCGGACGTTGCGTCCCGCGTCGCGCCACGTCAGACTCGAGTGCGCCACCCTCCCAGCCGCATCCATGCATTCTAGCAGGAGATAGACATAGGCAACTAGGCAAAAGCACTGAGGAGATTGATAGTGTGAAGGCAATAAATTTTTCTTAAGTATTTTGGTCATTATGCAATGTTGTGAGGATATTTTAAGAATTTCACACTTAAAAAGAACATTGATGGTAAACCCATAATCGCGCTCATTGTGTTTTGAAAACTCTGGTTTTTGGCAATTCTGAAAACATTGATTTCTTTATAAACGCAATGCCAACTTCTAGCAATTTCATACATAAACGCGCATTTTGATTATGATTATCAACAAAACGCTTATCCAAACGGCTCTAAAAGAGAATAGTAAATAACAAACTCATTGAGGGACATTTTCGTAAACTACTAAAGAACTCCACGCTGATCGTAGCCGTCCATCTCTAATTGGTTTAAGGGAAATGCTAACGAGTGCCTTAAGAGCAATGTTAAGAATCCAGTTAAAGAAAGTTTTATGGAAAAAGGAAAAAAAAACAATTAATGTTTTGACAGCTTTTTTCATTTCTCATAAAAGTGATGTCAAAACTTTCCTAAAATAGATTCTTAACTAGTGCCCTTAGGGCACTCGTTAGCATGACCCTTAGTTTAAATGGAAAAGTTCCCAGTGGACAGCCCCTCCACGTGTAATGTGGGTCCCAATTCCCCTAGTTCTCCGTCTCTCTCACTCAGTCTCACTCACTCTCTCCGTCGCTTTCTCCCTCTTCAAACGCAGTTTTGAATGGCTCCACGTCTATCACAAGTATGGCTCTCTCTCCCTCTCTCCATAGTATTTGACTGATTTAGGGTTTTGATTGTGATTTGGTTTGTATCTGTGAGATAGGGTTTCATGTTGGATTTGATTTGTATCTGTCTTTTTTATTTATTTATTTATTTTTTTATGTCTGTGGAATAGGGTTTCATTTGTGATTTGATTTAGGGTGTCAAAATTTCTTAGTGTAGTTGTATTTCAGACAGTTGTCCTTGACTACATAAAATTATGATTAATCAAGCATATATATGTTCTACATACACTTTCAGGTCATGTTTGTTTTTTCTGGTATATGAAAAAAGTAATTTTATTATCATCAATGAAGATACATCTATAAGCACTGTTACATTTGATTTTGAGAAGTCTTGAGAATTATCACAAAGAAACTTAGGCTGGGTTTGGGAAGTGCGTTTTGCGTTTCCCAGACTTAGCGTTTTTGTTTTTAATGGATCCCATGTACTGTTCACGAACCCACAAAGTACTTTTTAAAAAAAAAAATTTAAAACTGGATCCTAGGGATAGGGGTGAGCAAAACGTTATCGTAGCCGACCCAATCGACCGGCACCGACGACACCATCCCGACACTAGCACCGATCGACTGAGCTAAGACCGGTGTTCGGAGGACGAAGCCCATTTCGTTGCCGGTGCGGTGTAATCACCAGATTGAGAAATCTGAAACCACTAAGCCGAACCGAACCGAATCGATACCAAGTTCTGATTTTAAAATTTTTTTTTAGTAAAACTACGTCGTATGGTATGGGTGTTATTAAAAAAAAGAAGAAACCAAAACGGTGCGTTTTAGGCTAGATTTTCAGATTCTCAGGGTATAAATTCAATATTTTCCCTCAGAAATCAAAATCGTTTAACTCATTCTCTCTCTTGCTCTCGCCCCTCGCCTAATGCAGCGGTGCCTCGCCTGAGCTCTCACCGTCGCTCACCAGTCACGGCAAAACAACAGTAAGCCTCTCAGGTTGGATAGGTATTTCATATTTGTCTTTGTGTTGGATTGGTGTTTGTCTTCATGTTGGTCCTGTTGGATATGGGATAGGTGTTTGTCTTCGTGTTGGATACTGGATAGGTGTTTGTAGTCGTGTTTTCACTTTTCAGCTTTGTTTTCCTTTTCATTTGTTTTTTGTTTGGGAAAGCATGAATGATTAAGTTTGGCTATTTGGGAAAGCATGAATGTCTTCGTGTTTGATTAAGGTTGATTAAGGTTGGCTGTTTGATTAAGATTGTGATTTTTATATAAAACTTTAAATTGAATACTCCAAAATTGTGTACGGTCATAATGAATGGGCCTTGTTATTATGCTGTTGTGAGCCCTTTGCCAAATGGGTGGGCTTTTCATCCATAAACTTCTTGAATCCATTAGAAGTTTATGGATGAAAAGCTCTGTCCCAACGATAAATTTCTAAAACTTTTTTTTGTATTTATTTGTGATAAATCATAGAAACACATACATGATTGAATTACTTTGAAACTTCCTTTCAACTTCCACTATATAATACACACATGCCCACTCATACCCACACCAGAAACTGTAAAACTTCAGCTTGCCCCCTTGAAACTTAAACTAAAGATTGTTGCCACCTAAAATAAATTCAGAGTTATCTTTTCTTTTGGTGGGCAAGGGATGAAGGGGCATACATTGAGTTTAAAAATAAGTACTCACTCTGTCAAAGAGAATTGTAGAAATGACCTGCAGCAACTTCTATTCATAAAAAGTGCTCATTATATTCAGATGTAAATATCTTAACATGACCCTTGACGCGGAATTTTGTTGACTGTTCTCTGTTAGAAATTTTAGGCCTCATTTGGGAGGAGGGAATGGAATGGAATGGAAAGGAATAAAAAGAATAATTTTAGAATATTTTTCCCTTCCTTTGTTTGGGAGTTTTAATGGAGGGAATGAAAAGTCCATTCCCTTGTTTGGGAGTTTAAGTGAGAGAGAATGGAACGGGTAAGAGAGAACACTCATTCCTCTCTATTCCCTTAAAACCTCAAATTTTCATTCTCCTTGAAATTGGGAGAAATAGAAGGGAATGAAATTAGATTTAATGAATTTTTTACTAAAATTCCCAAAATACCCCTATATATTCAACCCTTTATTTTAAAATGGGGGTCTAATAGTAATATTGTCATAAAATGATTCCATTCCATTCCATCCATGTTGCTCCCAAACAAGATTACTTATATTCCATTCATTTCCATTCCTTTATTTTAAAACATCCAATTAAGGTTACTTAATTCCATTCCATTTTTTTCCATTCTTTTCCCTTACTTAAATAGATTCCATTCCCTTATGATCATTCCATTCATTTATGAACTCCCAAACGGAGCCTTAAGGTCCATTAGGGTTCATATCATACATATAAAATGATTTTCCTAAGTAATTCTTCTCATTTCCAAAATCTACCCTTTTACTTCCTTGGTGATAAATCCACATTTTTCATTCCAAGTTCCTGGTTCTGTTGGGAATAGAAATATTTTTAACTAAACAAGTTCTGTCTCTTTTTATAATTGTTAACATTCAATTTCTTAAACAACTGTGAGATGAAGGGACATCAACCACTCTATTCAAGAAGATCCATTTCCCTAATAAACAAGCATAGGGGTGTGCAAAAAACTGATGAACCAAAAAAACCGCTTCAAACCGACCGAACCGTTGCAAAAATTTCTTTTCGGTTTCGGTTTTATTATATAAAAAACCAAAAATTTCGATTCGGTTTTCGATGGCAGATTTGAATGCACCAAACCGAAATATATTATTATATTATATTATATTTTATATTAAATATATAATATAAAGTTTGTAAACGTGGGCTTAGCCTTGCCAAAATTACTCAAGCCCACTGCCCATTAGATAAGTTAGATTAACTAACTAAAATTAAACTAATTAAGTTAAACAGAAACTAATTGAAAATAAAGAAAATAAAATCCCCACTAGGGGTGTAATCGGTTTGGTTCGGTCGGTTTTTTTAGTTTTTGCCAACCGAAACCGACCAAAATAATTGGAAATCAATCGGTTTCGGTGGTATTTCGGTTTCTGTTGGTTTTCGATTAAGCACATGGGGCTATTGATTTTTCCAAAACTCTAAGTCAACATCACAGTCACAAAAAGAAAATAACAACTCAACATCACAGTCACAGATTCACAAAAAATAGCATTGATTCAGTATTAAACAAAACCCAAAATACATTGATTTAGTATTAAACAAAACCCAAAATACAGAAAAGAGAGAGGGTTATCAAGAAATTAAAAAGAGAGGTGGTCACCATGAGAATGAAAAGATCAAGCCGCGTGGGGAGGCCGGTGTGTGAAGGTCGGCATGTGGAGGCGGCAGTAGAGGCAGAATCATGTGGAGTGGAGGCTGTGAGGCGTGACAGTGAATACATGTGGGCTGTGGGGTATGTGGAGTAGCTGTGGATGCCGGTGTGTGGAGGCCGGAGTGTGGAGGCCAGTGGCAGATGTCGACTGATGGAGGCTTTGTGTGAGTCTGTGAGAGAGAGTGATGGAGGCATGAGGCATGAAGGAGATGAGGCCGTGTAAATGAAAGTGGGGTAGGTAGGGTAAGGGTAAGGTTTTTATTTTCTTTATTTTCAATTAGTTTATGTTTAACTTAATTAGTTTAATTTTAGTTAGTTAATCTAACTTATCTAATGGGCAGTGGGCTTGAGTAA
This sequence comes from Quercus lobata, assembly GCF_001633185.2. Taxonomy (NCBI): domain Eukaryota; kingdom Viridiplantae; phylum Streptophyta; class Magnoliopsida; order Fagales; family Fagaceae; genus Quercus; species Quercus lobata. Next base: position 8,802,511 of record NC_044912.1, read on the forward strand.
TTTTGGCAAGGCCAAGCCCACGTTTACAAACTTTATATTATATATTTAATATAAAATATAATATAATAATATATTTCGGTTCGGTTTGGTGCATTCAAATCTGCCACCGAAAACCAAACAGAAATTTTTGGTTTTTTATATAATAAAACCGAAACTGAAAAGAAATTTTTGCAACGGTTCGGTCGGTTTGAAGTGGTTTTTTCGGTTCTTCGGTTTTTTGCACACCCCTATGCTTGTTTATTAGGGAAATGGATCTTCTTGTACAGAGTGGTTGATGTCCCTGCATCTCACAGTTGTTTAAGAAATTGAATGTTAACAATTATAAAAAGTAGGGGTGTGTCGATTCGGTTTCGGTCGGTTTTCTAAGTGTTAGCCAACCGAAACCGACCGAAGTAATTGGAAATCAATTGGTTTCGGTTGAATTTCGGTTTCAGTGGGTTTTTTCGATTTCCTTATCATTTATTTTCAAAGAAAGAAAACAAAGAAAAAAAAAAAAAAAACCCAGATTATAAAAGAGAGAGAGAGAGGAAATTGAAAAAAATAAACAAACCCAGACCAAGCACATGCGTTTTTTCAAAACCCTAACTTTATTTGCACATAAAATTTGAAAAATAGCTTTGATTCAATATTAAACAAACCTAGAATATAAAAAAGAGAGAGGAAATTATGGAGAAATTAAAGAGAGAGAGGGTCACCGTGACTCTGTGAGAATGAAAAGATCAAGCCAGTGTGGGGGAGGGGAGGGGCGTGTGGAGGTGGCAATAGAGGCTGATTCGGGTGGAGATGGCGGCAGAGGTAGATCAAGGCAGTGGCAAAGGCAGATTCATGTGGAGGCCGGCATGTGAAGGCGGCGACAAAGGTAGATTCATGAGGAGCGACAGAGCTAAGAGGGACTGGAGTGGAGGCTGAGAGCGAGAGTGAGAACTGAGAACGTGTGGGCTGTAGGGTTTTGAACTTTTTATTTTATTATTATAGTTTAATTAGATATATAATTAGTAATTAGTTTAATTATAGTTACTTAATCTAATGATAAAATGAAAATTGAAAAGTAAAGGCCAGATCATTTTTATAAAAGAAAGGCCCAAATATTTATAAAATTTATATTATATATAAAATATATTATAATATGATTCGGTTTGGTTTGGTGCATTCAAACCTGCCACCGAAATCCGAACCGAATATTTTTGGTTTTAAAAATTCAAAACCGAAACCGAACCAAAAATTTGGCAACGATTCGGTCGGTTTCGGCTGATTTGTTCGGTTCGTCGGTTTTTTGCACACCCTAGCATTACAAATTGTACCACAAAATTTCACTACTCCAATTAAAACTCAATTATCAAACACCTCAACCCCCCACACCAATGAAGAATGATATCTCACCAACTTGGTGTAATCGTTGTTCGGGTGACCAAAATGTTTGGGTTCGACTGGATAGAGGTGTGGCCTCCATTGAGTGGATTCTCCGATTTCCAACCACCCGTATTCACCATCTTAATGCTTTCCATTCAGACCATAAGCCGATGTTGCTTACTGCTGACTCTGAGCTAAAACATTTTTATAGAAAGGGTCGGCCATTTCGCTTCGAGTCCATGTGGTTAAAAGAAAGATCCTACGAAGAGGTGGTGCAAAATGTTTGGGGAGTACCTATTGGTACGGATTCAGATTGGAGGATTAATGAAAAAAATACAAAACTACCAAGATAATTTAAAGGAGTGGAATAGGAAGACTTTCGGTCATGTCCAAACTTCTTTAACGAAGAAAATGCAGGATCTTAAGGAGGTAGAGGAGAATGGCAGCTACATAACCAACCCGGAACTGATTTATAAATTGAGAGGGGACATTCAAAGCCTCAAAAACAAAGAGGAGGCTATGTGGAAGCAAAGATCTTGCAATGACTGGCTCAAGGAAGGTGACAGCAACACCAGATTCTTTCACTGTTGAGCTACCCAACGCAATCGCTGCAACTTTATTGAGGGATTGGAAAATGATGCCGGAGTGTGGGTGGATGACGAACAACAGATGGGAAGTGTGCTTGAACAATACTTTAACTCCCTATTTACTTCTTCTGATCCATTGGGCTTTGAAGAGATCTTGGATGGCATCCAACCTGCCATGACCAACGAAGCAGCAAGCTATTTAGTCCGTGACTTCTAGGCAGAAGAGGTGAGGCTTGCACTCAAACAAATGGCTCCACTTATTGCCCCGGACCCCGATGGTATGTCTCCCATTTTTTATAAATCTTTTTGGCATATTGTAGGTAACTACAATTATTCTTAAAGCACTTAACATAGGTGTTGTGCATGAATCCCTTAATACCACCTTTATTACTTTGATCCCAAAAATCAAACATCCAAAAAAGGTGGTTGATTTCCGGCCTATAAGCTTATGCAATGTTATTTATAAACTCATTTCAAAAGTTGTGGTGAATCGGCTGAAGAAATTCCTTGCTCAAGCTATTCCTGAATCTCAAAGTGCCTTTTTGTCGAGGCGTCTAATTACTGATAACATCCTTGTGGCATTTGAAACATTGCATTATCTGAAGAGGAAAACCCAAGGGAAGTTGGGATATATGGCTCTCAAGCTGGATATGAGCAAAGCGTATGACTAGGTGGAGTGGTTTTTTTTGGAAAAAGTAATGAGACATTTGGGACTTGGGGAGAGGATGGTAAGTCTTATCATGTCTTGTTTAAAATATGTTTCCTATTCTGTTTTCCTTAATGGCCAACCTGTAGAAAACATCAAACCAAGTCGGGGTCTAAGACAAGGTGATCCACTGTCTCCTTACCTTTTCCTCATGTGTGCTATGGGACTCCAAAGCTTGATTCACAAAGCTGAAGTGGTGGGGCTTATCCAAGGGGTGTCACTTTGTAGAAATGGCCCAAGGGTATCACATCTATTTTTTGCAGATGATAGTGTGCTATTTTGTCGAGCCAAGGAGGAAGAATGTCAAAAAATCCTTGATATCCTAGCTATTTATGAGAGAGGTTCAGGGCAGAAAATTAACCGGGACAAGACAAACATTTTTTTCAGCTCAAATACCCTCCAAGCTACTCAGGTTCAGATTCAACAATTTCTTGGTTTCCCAACTATTAGACAATATGAAAAATATTTGGGGCTGCCTGCACTTGTTGGCCGTGCTAAAAGGCAAAGCTTTGTATTCTTGAAGGAAAGGGTGTGGAAAAAACTCTAAGGATGGAAGGAAAAGCTTTTATCTCAAGTCGGGAGGGAAGTCCTTATCAAATTAGTTATTCAAGCAATTCCGACATACACAATGAATTGTTTTAAGCTCCCTAGGGGTCTTATAAAAGAATCGGAAGTATTTATCCGGAAGTTTTAATGGAGTTATAGCGGTGGAAGTAGAAAGGTGCATTGGGTGAAGTGGGAGAGATTGTGCGAAGCCAAAGAAGTTGGGGGATTAGGCTTCAAAGAAATTGAGAAGTTCAATGAAGCTCTATTAGCCAAGCAAGTATGGAGGATGATCAATAACCCGGATTCCTTGTGTTATCGAGTTTTCAAAGCTAGATTTTTCCCCGAGTGCTCGATCTTAGAGGCGGAAGACTCAAAGGTTAGGTCCTATGCATGGAAAAGCATCCTTATAGCAAGAGACGTGATTCGAAAAGGGTTGGTATGGCGCATTGGCACTGGTGAATCAATCCACATAAAACAGGACAAATGGCTTCCTTCATAGCTGAGCAGGTCTGTTGTTTCCCTAATCCCTCTGATGCCACCTGATACTAAGGTGAGTGAACTCATAGACCAAGACAATGCAGCATGGAAAACCGATGTTGTGCAACAGCTGTTTCTACCCCAAGAAGCCTTGGAAATTCTTGGCATTCCATTGAGTGAAAGGTTCCCCCCAAATCGAATCATTTGGGCTTGCACTCCTTCGAGTATGTTCACTACTAGTAGTGCCTACAAACTGATTATATCAAGTGATTTAGCTCTTAGTGCAGGTCCATTAAATCCTGAAGCTCAAAGAAAATTCTGGAAGAGAATTTGGCAACTCCGGACCCCAAACAAAATCAAGCATTTCGTTTGGAAGGCGTGTAATAATGCTCTACCCACCTTGGCGAAGCTCCACCATCACCATATTGTCACATCAGAAATCTATGAAGGCTACCAGGATAGAACAGAGGACACATTGCATGCTCTTTGGTTTTGCAAAGAAATTGCTTGTGTGTGGCATTCAATGGAGTGGTTCCACCAAGATGTAGCTAGGCAGCCCGTGTCATTTAGCGACCCCTTTTCCAGGTTCTTGCATTCTCAGGACGACTTCAGGCTGGAACTTTTCTCAATCACGGCATGGTTACTGTGGAATAGGCGTAACGCTAAACACTTTGGTTGACTTATTCATCCACTCACCAAGATTTGTAGTATGGTTGGCAACCTCCTCCAAGATTTCCTTGCAACTTAGTCTAAGCCACCAGCTCTCCCTAATCCAATTGTTTTGCAGCAATGGAGACCCCCTGAAAATAATTTCTATAAGGTGAACTTTGATGCAGCCACATTCAAGTCCACCAACTCAGCTAGCATTGGAGTTATCGTTCGTGATTGTGCTGGAGAGGTTATCGGTGCTCTCTCGTTGCCAATTCCGATGCCTCAATCTGTTGCAGCAACGAAAGCTCTAGCGTGTCGCCAAGCAGTGAAGTTTGCTGTAGAAATTGGCTTGACTCGAGTGGTGATTGAAGGAGACTTAGCTGTGATCATCAATGTGCTTACCACGACCAATGGCGATCAGATCAACTATGGAAATATTTTGGAGGACATTCATGATCTAGCTTCGGGTTTTCAACCGGTAGATTTTCATCATGTTCCTTGAGCTTGTAATTTGGTTGCTGATGCACTTGCCAAAAAAGCAAGCATGGTGACAAGTCTTCAGGTCTGGTTGGAGGATTCTCCACCTGATATTAGCCCTCTTGTTTTATGGGATGCTTTTGTTGTAAGGGATGTTCACACTGAACTTTCAAGTTTTGAATAAATTCCCAAACTTTTTGCTCTGGCTTCTCAAAAAAAAAAAAAAGTGTAGGTTTCAATGGTGAACTATCCAGACATGGATACTTCGATTTATCATCAGACAAGGACAAAATTGAAAATCCAAATCTTTCGAAAAAAAATTGATGTTGTGTTCAAAAGATGCTTCACAACATTTTTGGATGGATATAACAAGAAGTAACTGGGTTCTACAACCAACCAAAAAATGTTGTAAAGCATCTTTTGAACACGAAACATCAATTTTTTTTCCAAAGATTTGGATTTTCAATTTTGTTCTTGTCTGATGATAGATCGAAGTATCCATGTCTGGATAGTTCAACCATTGAAACCTACACATATTTACGATAATTTATTAAATGTTTTACTAGAAAATATAGGTAGATCAAAAACAAAAAATTTAAACAGTTTACCTCCACTTAGTATGTCCAACCACTCTTTTTGTGGTATTGACTGGTGTCAAAAATCTGTTCTAATGAACGTGGTATAAGCCCCCTCTACTCAAAGTCTTCTTGGCTGCCCACCATGGTAACGTTGACTTTCAAGTTTACAGAATGGCTGCAAATCTTCACAAATCACGACTAATTTGTGGATGGCTGCAAATCTGCCCCAATCATGACTAATTCGTGGATTGGAGTGTAGTTCCTCTCATAAGCCTAGAAATTATGTGTTCTAGACATAAACTTGAAGATAGTTAATGTATTCCTTCTGTTTTAGGTTTTGGGAGCGATTGATCATTTTTGTGGCTGCTTGGCAAAAGAAATATTTGACTATTAATTTGCTTTTACTATACACTAGGAATGCACAAATAGGGTTTACCTTAGTTGCTTAATTTGGTGTGTATACTATGAAGTTAGCATGAGACATGGATTTGTGGACAATCATTAGATATAGGTAATTCTACTCCTAAAATGGTTATAAAGTTCACTAATATGTAAAAGTAATGTTAACTTATGTAAAACATCATCTATTCATATACACCTAAAAGAGAATGGTAGTCAAAAGTTTTATTGCTCAATTAGTACATAACTTTTGGTTGTCAAATTTGGGTGTTTGGTATATGTTTTCAAACAACAATTTTCAATTTTTAAATAACATTATATGTATTTTCACACACTTTTTTACCCACATGTATTTCCACACATGTTTTTAAACAACAATTTTCAATTTTTAAGTGTATGTAGTAAAAACCTTATTGCTTAAATTCTCCTCCCTTGTTACCACTATCGAAAAAACTAAAAGATGATTGATAATATAATTATTTATGATAAACAAAAATAACTTTCTAAAAGAAGAAGAGTTAGAAAATTGTGTCCTATTATTGTCAAATTTATAATGGACATTCGTATTTTTTTTTACAAAATTTTTATTGGGGTTGATCAAGTTCTTAAAAGCCCTCTTCTCAAAAAAAGAAAAAAGAAAAAAGTTCTTAAAATTTAAAAGCCCAACCCATATAACCAGTCCAGCCTGACCCAAAGGGTTGTAAACAGTTTTGATTGAGTGGGAGACTGGAAGTTGACAATGAGTTCGACAATATTAGTAAAAATCGGATGGGTTGAGGTTTTGGGTTGATCAAATGGGCTTTGGCAAAAGGGGTGTGCTAGTGTTTGGCTTGTGTGGGTTTTTATAAATTGTGGACATGAGTATGACACGAGACAAGACATGGAAATACAAAAATTAATTAATTAAATAATTTTTATTTTTAAGTATATTTTATTTATTGATCGGAATATTTTATGTTTGTTTATAAGTTTTCAATAAATATATATAATTAAATGAATTATTTTTCAATAATTTTTTTTTCCAACCCCACTTAATGGGGACGCACAAGCAGAAGTGTCCCTGGCCACACCGACTTCAGAATTTGTGGGAGAATTTTAAAGAACAGGCAATATGTGCAAAGGGAGAAAATGCATATAGTTTTTGTAAATTAAGTGATGTTACAAATTCCTAGTTGTACAAAGAGCTGCAAATATGAACTATACAGATAAAAACTACACAAATCTGAAAATATGAATTAAAAAGGATACAGCTAGCAGAACAAGTTATGCATCAAGGCTGAAAGAATTAATGACAAATGTGCATGGCAACTTAAGATTATTTGCAGCTGGCAGTCGTGCGTTCTAAAGCTTTCCATTTGTAGGATCTGTATCGAAAGCAAGCTGCTGCCAGTAATACAAAAAAAATAGAAAGGAAGAAGAAGAAAGAAAATAAAAATATTTCAACATCACCAAAAATCATTGCAAGAACATGTCCCATTTTTGAAGTGATGAAACCGGTTTGAGTCTCTCACCACTATTTCTCTACCTCTAGCCATTGAAATAAATTTGATTGCAGTGTGACAGTCTCCACAAACACGAAGATTCTGAAATACTCTAATTGGCTTTGGTTGGGATACGCTAATAAGATAAAATGCCACAGCTATTTTTTCACTGTGCTGAAACAAATATTGCTCCTTTAGTTCATTCTCTACATCATGAAGAACAAAATCTGTATCGGGTACATAGCCCAATTCCTTTATTTTTGAAGCCAATTGGCTCAGTTCATAATAAATATCTTGTGCTAGGGGGTGTGAAGTGTCCCCAACGTGGAACTTGTGCACCATATTTTCCACCTCTATCCAGCTACAACTAGCTTCTTTGATCAAGTTTCTCTCTTTCAAATTTTTTCTAATTATTGCCACATTGTCCCATTGACCTGAGGAAGCATACAAGTTTGATAGTCTCTATATGCTGCTGGATCATATAGGTCTCGCTCAAGAATCATCTTTGCAGCATGTTCCCCAAGTTCTTTGTTGCCATGAACCCGACAGGCAGCAAGAAATGTACGCCAGACTAGCGCATCAGCCTTGAAAGGCATTGAATTAATGAATTCAAATGCTTCTAAAAGGGATCCTGATCGGCCCAATAAATCAACCATACATGCGTAATGTTCCACTCTCGGAACAATCCCATGTTCTCTGTACATTGAGTTGAAGAGTTTCCATCCCTCAGAAACTAGCCCTATATGGCTACAAGCTGATAAAACAGCAATATAGGTGATCTCATTTGGTCTAACACAATCCTCAAGCATTTTGTGGAACATTTCCATAGCTTTAGAGGCAAATCCATGTTTTGGAAAACCAGTAATCATTGAAGTCCAAGATATAACATTTCAACCTCCCATATCATTAAAAACTTGAAATGCAGCTTCTATATTTCCACACCTAGAATACATGGAGATGAAAGCATTACAGATGCTTTGATTTGACGCAGACCCTGATTTTAGTGCCCGTGCATGAATTTGCTCACCCTTACCAACTGCACTGATACTAGCAGCTCCACTCAAGAGGCTAGCAAATGTGAAAGCACTAGCCCCAATTCCAATATCCTCGATTTCATGAAAAAGTTCATAGGCTTTTTCAGAATCCAATTTTTTGGCATACGCATCAACAATCGTGTTGTAAGAAATTAAATGCTTCTCAAACAGCATATCAAAAGCTTAACGAGCATCTTCCATCATGCCAGCCATTGCATACATGCTAATAAGAGAATTTCCCACACAATAAACCGATGCAAGACCAAGTTTCACAGCATGCGTGTAAATTTGCACATGCCTTAAGGACACTAGAAAAGGTGAAATGATTTGGTGAAACATGACCCTTGATCATTTCACAAAAAAGTTCAACAGCTTCCTTATCACGCCCTCCACTTTGCACGTATCCAGTGATAATTGCTGTCCGAGACATGACATTACGATCTACCATCAGGTCAAAGACTTTCCTTGCATCATCCACCGATCCATCCGCTGCACACTTAGCATACATGTCTACCAAACAGCACGCTACACAAAATCTAAAGCCAACCCAGTCCGTATGACTAGAAAGCATGGGTGCGGCTCCAAGGCTGCCACACCCGCACTAGACTCACGGCAACACGGCAACACTCCTCCAACGTGCCGATCAGCCTTCTTTTTTTTTTTTTTTTTTAATATTTATTCGCACCGATTCATGCCAATATGGCACCGATTTCGGCCAATTCGATGCCCATTCATGCCAATTCTGGCCAAAACCAGCCGAAATTATCCAAAACTGGCCAAAATCATGGCTGAAATACATGTTAAAAATAAATAAATAAATAAACTTGTGGGCTGTATTCTAATTTATGATTATCATGTTTTAGTTATTATCTACTATTATTCTTAAATCGGTATATATTTACAATTATATAAAAAAGTATGCTTAGCAATATATAGAAAATATAAATAAAAATATTTTTAATAATTTTTTAATTACCGCACCCTGCTATACCCGCATCCTACTTTTTTAAAAATTACCGAATTCCGCACCCAAATCTAGAAACGCACCGTGCTTCATAGCCGTATGACCCAAGAATGCAATTGCTGCCCAAGATTTAACAATTCTAGCTCTGCACAAGCTGAAATAACTCCACCAAAGGTAAATTGATCCAGTACATACTCACTCAAAACCATATCCAAAAACAAATTTACAGCCTCCATTGGGAACCCAGATTGCATAAACCTAGTTATCATCAAAGTCCAAGTAACCGCATTCTTCTCAGGCATTTTCTCCAACACCTTATATTCTAAATCCACATCACAACCACCCTTCACAAACATATCAATCAACGCACACCCAACAAACACATCAGACTCAAAATATCCACTTTTTATAACAAACCCAAAAATCATTTTCCCAATGGGTACATTTTCCACATTCGAACACGCCCGAATCACTGCGGAAAAGCAATACTCATTTGGGCAGAGCCCATTTTCACGCATTTGAAGAAACGTGACAATGGCTTCAGTTCCTATATCATTATTTGCAAAAAATGGATTTTGCTTTAGCCCAATCCCCACTTTTTGAGTACAAGGTGATTAGAGAGTTAAGGTGGAGTTGGGAGTGAGCCAAGTAATGGGTGTGAACGAGTTTGCCGAGTTGGAAGTTCCGGGACCTTATACAGGACTTGAGGAGGAGGGAGTAGGTGATGACTGATGAGGTCTGGTTGGGTACCCTTTTGGGCCATGAGATCAAAAGTGGAGATTGCTTTGTGGAGGTGGCCCACATTGAGGTGGTGGATCAGACGGTGGTGAAGGGGCTCAAGGTTTCGATTTTGTGGTGATGATGATGGAAGGTTTTGGCGGGAACGAGTTGAGGGTTTGATAGAAGGTAATAAAGGTAGTTTGGAAGCAGAAGGAAGAGAGAGGCCTAGCATGTTGCTTCAAACGGGCTACAATTATAAAAGAGGCCAAGAACGTTGCTTTTAGCCTTTTATAGGTTTGATTTTTTGTTTGTTTGGTTTATTTATTTAATTTAATAATGGAAAATTGTGAATATCAATATATCTTAGGGTGAAAATATCCACGAAACGGGCAAAACACGAAATTAGTAGGTTAGAGTTAAATTTTAGTGGTTTCGTGTTAGATTTAAGTTGACATAAATTGACCTTTTTAATAAACTAGTTAATTTGAGTCAAATACACACAAAACCTGTTTCGATCAGTTTGACTTATTCATCTATAGTGTAGATATATTATCTATAGCTATATCTATGAATGTTTGTGCTATATACCAATAACTTTTTTTGGAGGTTTTATGAAACTTTTTTTTTTATAATCACTTTATTATTTTTTGTATAAACAATATATATAATGCCACAACGACCATATATGGTTGGAATAGCAACTTTTAGAGATGTCATGGTTTGAGAAAGTAGATAGGTCTAGCTCAAGCTCTCTTCGATTTGTTTGTACATTTATAAGATGCAGGAGGATGCTTAATATTGCAAGAAAAGTTTAAACATATTGAGTATTTCTTCATTTGGTTTATATACTTTAGTCATCCAGGGCAAGTAAGAGATTGAGACAATTTGATTTCAATATGGTATGCAGAGTCCGAGACTCCAAGTTAGGCGGGATTCATAAAGCAGAGGTTGTATAATCATAGACAATTTTAATTCCCACACACTAATCTCAAACGATTCTACACAACAATATTTGGGAAGGATTCCTTCTCTGTAGGAGCCAGGGCAGCCACTGATTGGCACTATTATTGTTTTTTTTTTTTTTTTTTTGAGAGAAAAGACAATATGTACTGATATTATTAATTGTCCATAATATAGATGTCAGCACCTACAAAATCGTCAAGCAGAAAAAGGAAAAGATAACCTTGCCCTTTGGGCTAAAACATGTGCTACCGCATTACTTTGCCTTACAACATGAGCAAAAGAAAAACTCTGCATGGAGCTTACATGAAATAAAATGTCTCTAAACAAGTGCCCAAGAGATGAGAAATGCATACCACCTTCCAGCAGCCCTTTAATGACTATTTCGGAATCACCTTCAAAGTGGGACTGTTGTAACCCAGTTTCTTTTGCAAAGATCACCGCATGCCTTGCTGCCAGCAACTCCAAACACTCCATAGAATGCGGTTTGATGATTTTTTTCGACATTGTCGCCACCACCAAACCTCTTGAATCACGTACCACCACACCCACTCCCGCTTCAGCACTTTCATTGAACATGGCGCCATCAAAGTTAACTTTGTACTCACCTGGGTTTGGAGGTTTCCATCTGTGTCGCCTCACCATCTTGATTCTAGCAGGTGGTTCACGGCAGGACGATACAAGTGCAGAAAATTACTTACTGCATCTCTAATGCCGCTGAGTGGCAAAGTTTTTTCATTCAATCTCGACTTGTTTCTGTGTGTCCATACAAACCAAGCTGTTGCTGCAAACACTTCTCGCATTCTCGGTTTTGTCAGGACCTTCGCCACCAAGTCCTGTGTTAAATATTAGCATTAATACACCATGTTTAATATGCTAGTATGGCTACATCAATAATATATTATAGTGTAGTATAAATCCTGTGTTACAATATATCATAACATGTGTATATATAGTAAATTAAATCCTACATTAATAAATTTCTAGTACAAATAAGAAACTTGGCTTGCACACAAAGTAGAATTAGACTTGGACCTATGCTAATGTGCTAATATATCTCTAACATCCTGAAATGATCCTTGAGCCGCCTCAAATTGGTTCACCTAGTTGAACTCACGGTCCCATACCTGCTTGACAGCCTCACATCCCCACAATGCATGAAGCGTATCCTCATCAGCTTGACCTCACAGATGACAGACCGCCTCATTCATAATTTTCTGCTTCACCAATTAAGTTTAGTTGGCAAACTATTTGTACTAGCCCTCCAAAGGAAATGCTTAACTTTCCCCAGCACCCCCAGCTTCCAAATTTTTGTCCAAAACCCAGCAACTAGCCCTGAATTTGAACTTGAAGCTTCTTCTCTCCTTGCTTCATCACATAGT